>NC_137938.1:38042587-38325087 GCF_963969265.1 Rhamphochromis sp. 'chilingali' | reverse complement strand
CAAAGAATTCCAGCAGTATCTTCCCTCTGAAGACAGATTAATGAGAGGATGATGTATCCATACACCAGATATTTGGCTGAAATGCTGCTCAGTAAATCACTGACTCCACGTTGAACTCGGTCATCTACTTTTACAGACCAGTTTCTGATCATCTCGGTCTTTGATGGCAAAGCTGTGTGAGCTTAGCAGCTGCAGGGCACCGACATGTTCATCGGCCTGGATCTCCCTGAGCTGTCCAGCACCATGACCAGCCAGCTTTATTACAAATAAATTACACAACAGTGAAACTAAAGATGTGAAAGTTAGCACCATCCAAACACCATGATGCACAAGCATCGTGGTGTTTACTACTCATGGTATGAGCATCAGTCGTTACCGTAACAGACGGCACAGCTCTTGACCCTCCTCAGGTCAGCAGCCGGCTCCTGTGGCCTCCTCAGCACCGTGAAGATGGAGTTTCCTGTGTGGTCAGCCTGAGAGGAGGCAGCAGCTACCGTTACCGACCGCTTCGCTCGTTCATGACAAACAGAATTCCTCTTCGGTCCATCTGTCTTGTATGTGCTTTATAACTGACAGCCATGAGAGAAGGCTTCAGGCACCGCAGCTGTTTCTTCCTGTTGTACACTAACTTCTGGCTACACACTGTAAACATAACTGGAGCCGCACAGGGAGACTAAGTGCACAATGAGCTGGAACGACTTTGTGCTTGCAGGCCAAACAGGCTGGGAAAAAGGCCCTCACATCATGTGCTGAGAAGAGTTTAAAAAGGGGATGATGACCTTTAATGAAAGATTGATAGAAAGGGTGTGATTAAGGGTGGGTCTAACTTTTGATTAAGAAGTTCCTAGCCAAGGTGTGTGTACCATCCCTCACTTTCTCACTCAGATCCACTCCACACTGATCATGTCAGAGACACTCCTCACTTTTTATCACTAAAACATGGTTTATGATGCTTCGTCTCTTCAGTGACACTTGTGCTTTCTTTTTCTAAATCTCAGATGAAACATTGGAGTTTATCAGCCGCTGTTAAGCCAAACTCTCCTCCATCGCCTGATTAATCGCAGGAACGTTCTAGTTACTGTGAGCTCAGTTCCTTGATCATCGATATGCAAATTGTCATGAACATTGATCAACAACGAATGATCAAAGGCCATGAGTACCATTCACATAGAGTTGGTGAATGGCTGCAATCTGAAGAAGTTGCCTGGATGAGTGATGAAACGTTTCTCCTAGTGTGGAATAAGGGAAATATTTTACTGCTACTCATACTCATCATTATTACCATTGCATTAATCAAATTAATCATTTCAGTAAGACATTTATTGAAGCTGTTGGCATTACATTAACCTTTTTATTACAGGTACAGCTAAGACCATTTTATACACATTGCATTTTGTGCTTATCAAAGAGTTGGAGCTCGGTCAATTAATTGGAGGTTGTGAGCCTCGTTCGGCGCGATGTCCGGACGATCTATTGCGTAAGTGACTTGGACCCTTACGCCATTTACCATTTACCGATGTAAATGGTAAATGGCCTGCATTTGTACAGCGCTTTTCTAGTCCTTAAGGACCCCAAAGCGCTTCACACTACATTCAGTCATTCACCCATTCACACACATCCACACACTGGTGATGGCAGCTACATTGTAGCCACAGCTGCCCTGGGGCGCACTGACAGAGGCGAGGCTGCCGGACACTGGCGCCACCGGGCCCTCTGACCACCACCAGTAGGCAAACATGGTTAGTATCTTGCCCAAGGATATTTGGCATGCAGCCAGGAGGCAGCCTGGGATCGAACCACCGACCTTCTGATTAGTGGCTGACCTGCTCTGCCACCTGAGCTACAGCCAACCTTGGGAGGAGGTTTTCTGGACTTTGAACAAGGCTACAGGCCTGAAACAGGCCTGATGTCATGTCATGTCTCAGTCTGGAAAAGATCCACCATATCTATTTATGAAAAACAGAGAACCGATCCAACTCTCCGGGAGGTTATTCACCAGTTGGAGTCAGGAGAAAAGGTTCCCCCAACAGCCATGGAAGAGCTTCCTGAAATTCTCCGTAGAGAACTGAATAAATTGGAGCTGATTGATGGTATTCTCTATAGGAAGAGCTCAGTGGCCAGTGGATCTAAGAGCAGACCACAGCAACCTCCAGGTCCAAACTACTTGAAGGACTGTTTTGAGTTGACTGATATTTGTTGGATAAATGTTTTGAAGTTGTACAATCTGTATATTGCAGTTGAACTGTTTGTTAAATCCTAATTGGTTAAATATGTTGTTTTTTTATTTATAAGTTGTGTACACAGGAACAAGAATAACTTGTATTTAGCTTACCTGGCATTAACATTTTAATATTATTTTTGTGATTTCTTGTTGACCCTGTTTATTTAATACAGGCCAGGTGACCCTTTTGGGTTTAAAAAGGATGGCGAGCCGGACTCGTTTTGATACAGATGTGTGTTATTTATGGGGAACATTTTTTGATTTGAGAACCTATATTGCTTAATATAAGCTACAGGATTATTTAGTTGTGTTTGTGCACCCCAACTGGCTTTTTCTTTGTTTTGTTGAAATACATGATACCTGCAAAAGCTTTTGTGTTGTATTTATTAATTATTGACAATCAACTCCAGTAGCCGTTCTTACATCTTCTGATTAATAATAGCCCGATATTTAGCTTAATACCTGATATGCATTCATTCATTAGCGCTTTGTTAGTGTTACATGAGCATACCGTCACGATAGGACTCACCTGTGGCCCAGCAGCACCTGGGAGGTTCTCGGGTTCCTCTCTCACCAGGTGAGTCAGATATCTGTGCACAGTAACAGACCTTCTCACCACCGGGAGCTCTTCTTCCATTACGACCCTGCACAAGAAAGAAAAACATGAATCAAATGTATTTATTAACAGCGTTGTAAACCAGAGCGACCCTGTGCGTCACAAAAAAGGTCTTATAAAATCTTTAAAGTTGTATCTGTGCGATTAAGGCAACAGATTAAAATGTGACTGAAGACTTTCAGCTTCGGTTTATCAAAGGTTTTATTAACTGTTCAGGGATGTCAGACATTTTCATGCACAGCCTCCAATTTTCAAAAGCTTTAAAAGCAATTGGAAAAAAAACACAATTCAATATAATTAAATAATATATTTATATTAATATAAATATAAGTTTTTAAACTTGGATGAAAATCCAATGACTGCCTGATGTACTGTAGAGACATCCAGGGACAAAACCCAAAAAACTTTAATTGTTAGTGCTTTTAATTGACAGGATTGTGTGCTGGGATTATGTGATCAATATGTTTTAGTCTGCACTTAAAATGAGCATTTGAATTAAAGTTGACAGCCTGTTCATTATTTACAGTCTTGCTGTTGTTGGGGGTGGGGAGGAGTGAGCAGGGTGAGTAGAGGAGGTGTCAGAGGTGGAGCAGCAGCAGTGGGGGTGGGTGAGGGTTGGAGACCGCCTCATGATGAATCAAACCTGTTGAAGTAATGATTCAGTTCGTTTGCCCACCTCGAGATGGCTCTGAGGCCCCTCCAGACCTCACCAACGTTGTTCTCTCGAAGCTGGTTGTCCATCTTCTGCCTGTAGCTGTCCTTCCCTTTCCTTATCAGTCCCCTCAGCTCTCTCTGCACCCTTTCCAGCTCCTCCTTGTCTCTAGATTTGAAGGCCCTCCTCTTCTGCTTGAGGACGGCTTTAATTTCTGGGGTAATCCAAGGTTTGTGAAATGTATTTATGTATTTATTCAAACTGGTATAATGTATACTGTGGTGGAAGGTTGGGATTTAAGAATTTACCTGAAAGTGGAATAATGGTTTAGTCTGTGACAGCTGAACATATTTAAGGCTGTCATTAGAGGGTTGATGTGCTGTGAAGAAGCTCGACAAGTGAATTGTTTGTAAGGAGCTGTAAGGCAAATAAATACTTATTGTTCCACTACACTTGCCTTGGTCCATCTTACTGTGTTTCCAGCCGCTAAGGGCCGCCCTGTTACAATGCTCAACTGAGAGGAACACCGGCGGCAGACCCAGAACCAATGAGAGAGATTATATAGATCCGCTTGCCCGGGAATGTCTTAAATGTTCACTCCCCCAGTGCACGAGCTGAATGTGGAGTAGCAAAAGGGTCCAGCAATCAGTGATTAATGACACAGGTTTGATGCTACACTGGTACAACGAGCTTTACAAATACTCTGTGAAAGCTGCCAAAAACACTGAGAACAAACAAAAAGGCCCATGAATAAAAACCCTGTCAGACCGCAATACTTCACATACTCAAGACCAGTTATGTAACTAAATGAAAAACATCAGGAAACTCTTAAACAAATCTGTTTATACAAGAGGCCAAGTGCTTTGTAACTGCAAATCAGCCTTCATGTAACAGCATGAACGAGATGTCGTAAGTCTGATGAGCTCACCAGAATCATCTCCAGCATCCATCACTGATCCAGATGGATGTAGAAAAATGAACCTTACAGTTCAGCCCCAACATTTAACACTATAAATAACTGAGACCCCCAAAAGCTGCAGTTCGTCTAATGTCCACCCGATGCTCCTAAAACGAGTCTCCTTACCAGCAGACACCTTCTCGTGCAGTTACCTCTGATCCCCTAAAACTCGACCATAAAGTCGTGGCTTCAAAGGACTACTCCACCAACCAGTGGGTGATGTCATGGTCACTACTTCCATGTTTTACATGCAGAGTATGGATGTGTCTTACCAGTGTCCCTGGGCTGCCGGGGTCTCCTTTGGGTGCTGGTCTGGTGCCGTCGACACCCGGGGTGCCCCGTCAGACAAACAAATCCAGAGTCGTGTTCGGTTCTTGAGCTTCCAGCTGTTTGTGGAGCTGCTGTCGGCCTTCTGACAGAAGAAAGAGCAGATTTTACATTTTTACTGACATTAAAGACATTTAAGTTTCCTTGTATCTAGTCTGGTCACGTGTATGTTATCTTTCCATTTAGTTATTTTACTTTCTGTGTTTCGTCCTTTTGTCTCCTCGTGAAATCAGTCGTGTTTGTTTAATATCGAGTTCCTGCTCATTACTCCTGATTTGTGCCAGCCGTGTGCACAGCTGTCTGCCTGATCACCCTCACTGTCCCCTTCAGCGGTTTCTAGTTTTAGTGTTTATTCCCAATTACATTTAAGTAAGAGTAAAGCTGCCCTTTCAGTTTCTTATTTTGTGATTTTTGTTTACTCTTTTCTTTGTTTGGTACTTTGGATATTAGACTCAAACTGCTCGCCTGCGTCATCTACCAGCAAAGTCCTGCAGTAGTCCAGAGCTCTCCTATACCCCTGGGAGACTCGTAGTGCAGCCTAGATCCCGGCTAAGAGGTGACCGTGCTTTTGTCCTGGCAGCCCCGAGCTTCTGGAACAATCTTCCTGCTGCTATTCGCGCCTCTAATTCCATCTATTCATTTAACACGCTGTTAAAAACTTGGCTGTTTGACCGAGTGTTTTCAGCTAGTTAGTGCACATCCCCTATATTTTATCCTATAGTATTTATCTTCTACTGATGCTCCACTGTATAAATACCCCCACCTTATATTTATACTCAGTAATTCTCTTTTAAATTATATTCTGAAGTTTTATTGCTTATTTTATCTGTACTTTTTAGGGTTTTTTGGACTCCTATATCTTATATTCTAACCTTGTTGTGAAGCACTTTGATGTTTAAATGTGCTATAAATAAAGTTGTATTGCCTGCGATGCTGTGGTAGATATATCAATATCATATCATATCAAACATCCTTGAAAGAGTAGCTGTCAAACAGCTAACAGATCATCTGCAGAGGTTTATTTGAAGAGTTTCAGTCAGGTTTCAGAGCTCATCACAGCACAGAAACAGCTTTAGTGAAGGTTACAAATGATCTTCTTATGGCCTCTGACAGTGGACTCATCTCTGTGCTTGTCCTGCTAGACCTCAGTGCAGCGTTCGATACTGTCGACCATAATATCCTATTAGAGCGATTAGAACATGCTGTAGGTATTACAGGTACTGCACTGCAGTGGTTTGTATCATATCTATCTAATAGACTCCAGTTTGTTCATGTAAATGGAGAGTCCTCTTCACACACTGAGGTTAATTATGGAGTTCCACAGGGTTCAGTGCTAGGACCAATTCTGTTTACATTATACATGCTTCCCTTAGGCAGCATCATTAGAAGACATAGCATACATTTACACTGCTATGCAGATGACACCCAGCTCTATCTGTCCATGAAGCCAGATAACACACACCAATGAGTTAAACTGCAGGAATGTCTTAAAGACATAAAGACCTGGATGGCCGCTAACTTTCTGCTTCTTAATTCAGATCAAACTGAGGTTATTGTACTCGGCCCTGAAAAGCTTAGAAATATGGTCTCTAACCAGATTCTTACTCTGGATGGCATTACCTTGGCCTCCAGTAACACTGTGAGGAACCTTGGAGTCATTTTTGACCAGGACATGTCCTTCAACGCACATATTAAACAAATATGTAAGACTGCGTTCTTCCATTTGTGCAACATCTCTAAAGTTAGAAATATCCTGTCTCAGAGTGACGCTGAAAAACTAGTTCATGCATTTATTACTTCCAGGCTGGACGACTGCAATTCATTATTATCAGGAAGTCCAAAAAACTCCCTGAAAAGCCTTCAGCTGATCCAAAATGCAAGAGTCCTGACAGGGACTAGAAAGAGAGCAGATTTCTCCTGTTTTGGCTTCCCTTCATTGGCTTCCTGTTAAGTCCAGAATTCAAAATCCTGCTCCTCACATACAAGGTCTTAAATAATCAGGCCCCATCTTATCTTAATGACCTTGTAGTACCATATCACCCTATTAGAGCACTTGGCTCTCGCTCTGCAGGCCTACTTGTTGTTCCTAGAGTATTTAAAAGTAGAATGGGAGGCAGAGCCTTCAGTTTTCAGGCCCCTCTTCTGTGGAACCAGCTTCCAGTTTGGATTCAGGAGACAGACACTATCTCTACTTTCAAGATTAGGCTTCAAACTTTCCTTTTTGCTAAAGCATATAGTTAGGGCTGGACCAGGTGACCCTGAATCCTCCCGTAGTGATGCTGCAATAGACGTAGGCTGCCGGGGATTCCCATGATGCATTGAGTTTTTCCTTTCCAGTCACCTTTCTCACTCACTATGTGTTAACAGACCTCTCTGCATTGAATCATATCTGTTATTAACCTCTGTCTCTCTTCCACAGCATGTCTTTATCCTGTCTTCCTTCTCTCACCCCAACCAATCACAGCAGATGGCCCCGCCCCTCCCTGAGCCTGGTTCTGCTGGAGGTTTCTTCCTGTTAAAAGGGAGTTTTTCCTTCCCACTGTCGCCAAAGTGCTGCTCACAGGGGGTCATATGATTGTTGGGTTTTTCTCTGTATCTATGAAGCGCCTTGAGGCGACTTTTGTTGTGATTTGGCGCCATATAAATAAAATTGAATTGTTCCAACTTAATACCTCAGGCAGCAGAAACCCAAGAAAGAGGAGGGAGACGAGGAACCATCATGGAAGTACAGGCCCCTGCACGGTATGTACCACCGGCAGGTAGAGGAGATGGCTAATATCCAGAAATCCTACCAGTGGCTGGACAAAGCTAGACTTAAAGGGAAGCTCTAATAATATCAAGAGCTGGAGAGGATGTGGAGGGTGAAGGTAACAGTGGTCACAGTGGTAATCAAAGCACTTGGTACGGTGACCCCCAAACTAGGCAAGTGGCTCCAGCAGATCCCAGGAACAACATCGGAGATCTCTGTGAAGAAGAGTGCAGTCCTAGGAACAGCTGAGATACTGTACAGGACTCACACAGACAGGACTGGAACTCAAAACGCTGCCTTAATGCTGAAAAACCCTCATAAAAATAACTCAAAAACAAAGTAGAAACACTGGAACACGACAAACACACGGCATGGAGAAAGTACGACACAAAAGAGAGCAAAGGCAAACAGAGGGCTTATATACACAGGGAGTAATCAGGGAATGGGAAACAGGAGGGAGACACAGCTGGGAGAGATTAGGACTAACGAGACAGGGGCAGGTAAAACTGAATACACTGACATAGGACTGGGACTATCAAAATAAAACAGGAAATAAGACACAAATCACAAACACTCAAACGTGACACTGAAGGATAGACAGAAGGAATATAACCCATGAAACAGAAGACAGTGACTTAAACTAGAGGCCAGAACAACAAATGACACAAAGAGAACAAAACCCTTAGTGCACTGTATTGTTAATTTGAAGAAAGAAAGACAAAATCTGAGATCTCACAGTACTATTTCAGGATTAAAGAGTAAACAGTATTTCAACTTTAACCCTGAAATATTATATAATTTTATAATAATTATTATTATATAATTTATTTCATTACTGAAATATTTTTATTTTCAAAATTAACAAAAATAAAAAAGATCTTTGATTAAAGCACAAAGATCTGAGATAACAGTTGAAACAGCATGAGGGGCATAAGGCAGTGTCAGTCCATGCAACATTCATCAGGCAGCACATTCTCAATGAATCCCAATCTGAAGAGGCGGCTGCACAGGCGTGCCAAGGTAAGAACCACGCTCGTCTTTTTGGGCTGAAGCGTTAATGCCCGTCTGCTCTGACACACCGTGAGCTGCTGCAGCTCAGTCTGTAGTTTGAGCTCCACTAAAAGTCTCAGCAGACAAGCAGCTGCTTTCACAACATCACAGCTGGAATCACACAAAACTGACCTGTGATCAGACATCATCAGGTGATATTTCAGGAGGAGACAGACGGTAAACTGCGCATGCAATCATTTCCTCTCTGACACAACAGGAAATTCCAAACTTCCCAAATTGACTCAGAAAAATCTGCATATTTTCTTTGACTGCAAGATCAAAGAGAAAAAGACGTGAACCCACTTACAGCTCTGCTGCAGCAGCATCAGCACCTCTGCAACCAAACAGCTGATCCAGAGCTGCAGCTCAGGGCTGCTTTTAGAGGAGGAGAGGGGCGATGGCGGGGGGGTGGAGGAGGAAAGGTGGCACCTCCTCCGGCTCCTCCCGTCATCTTCCTCATTAGAGGTGGATTTACATGTTTGACTTGTGAATCAAAAGGATTTTCTGGTCACACTGAAGCATCTGTTGTGAGTTTTGGAGAGAAAGCAACACATCGTCTGCACATAGACTGATTTTATGTTTACATTTTATGCCCTTAATCACTGTATTCTGTCTAATTGCTGCTGCTAGTGTTTCGACAAACACTGCAAACAGTGAAGGGGAGAGTGGGCATCCCTGCCTGGTGCCCCTCAGGAGACAGACGCTGGACGATGTTTGCTCATTTGTTCGGACACAGGCTGTTGAGGAGTTTTGTGTAAAGTTGCAAATAAAAATTTCCAGTTAACTCTTTAAAATGTGTGTAGAGACACGGGAGCAGAGAGCACGAGGCAGTTGGGAAGAAGACGTGGCACGAGAGCCAATGAACTGTTTACATCGCTGTAAATAAACGCACTCGTCATCATTAAGAGTCCTGCATCTGGGTCTTCACTCCCACATCCCCACGGTTGGCCAGCGCTAACCGTGACAAAGAAAGAATATTCCTTACTGTTGGGGTGAAGGGAGCGCCAAAGTCGCAAAGCCAGCATCGCTCATCTACAGTTTGATTATATTTGTGGACTGCGCTGACTTCCTGCTGTGTTGAGCCTTTCTCTCTATTTAGTCCGAAGATGAGGTCGAGTGAGTAATTTAGGTGTTCAGAGAGTGCAGTGGAAGAATGAGGCGTCGTCAACATTTGGGCCATATTCACTTACGATACACAGCTTGTTGTCAAGTATAGATCATTTAATAATTATGAATCTAATCTCTTGATCTATGACTGTGAGTACTTTCAAATCAATATTTTTATGTCTATTGCTAACCCCTTTGTAGCTCACTACATACATACAGGCTGAGAACACGTTAGGAAACCTGTGACAGGCCTGTGGGTCATGGTCTCGGTCATATCACCCAGTGTTTGGAGTTCCTTGTGTCCTTTGTCATGTTGTGTTACTATTTGTGTTTTAGGTCCAAGGTTTATTCAGTTTATTAGATTTCCCCTCGTGTCTTTGCCCTCTGTCTCATGTTCCTCTGTTTCCTGTTTTATTGTGAAGGTCTCGTGTTTCATTGTTTGTTCCTCGTTATCCGTCTCTCATGTCAGCGTCTCCCTCATGGTTGTGTGCGTTTCCCAGTGTTCCCAGTATCGTTTTGTATTCCCTTTTCCATTCTGAGCAGTAAAGCTGTATTTTGAGTTCATGTTTCAGTGCATGAGTCTGCGTTTGGGTCCGCTCTGTGCTGCCTGCACAGTTATGTGTCTGTTGTAAGACAACGTCTGCCTGGAGTTTTTCACGCTGGTTAAATATGACTGATGACTGTCAGATCTATGTCCCTCTAAAGAAAAAAGGCAGATACCTTACACAGCCATTACTTCAGTGTCTCGATGACATTAAGGCTTGGATGTCTGTTAACTTTTTAAAATTCAATGATAAAAAGACAGAGGTGATGGTTTTTGGCAGCCCCACTGAGACCCCCAATGTGTATGTAGATTCCCTGGCACAGTATGTTAAGCCAACTGTCACAAACCTGGGGGTCAAAGTGGACTGTGATCTAAAGTTTGATAATCAAATTAAGGCAGTGGTAAAATCGAGCTTCTTTCACCTCAGGCAGCTGGCAAAAATAAAGCCAATTCTTTCACGGCAGCACTTTGAGACAGTGATCCACGCCTTTGTTAGCACTCGGCTGGATTACTGTAATGCACTTTATATAGGGGTCAGTGCATTATATATTAGTCATCTACAGAGGGTGCAAAATGCCGCAGCTCGTCTTTTAACTGGCACTCGAAAGTTTGAGCACATTTCCCCTGTTTTAGCTTCACTTCACTGGCTGCCCATTTCTTTTAGGATTCATTTTAAAATTCTTTTATTTACTTTTAAAGCTCTCCATGGCCTAGCTCCATCTTATCTCTCTGAGCTGCTACAGCCTTATACACCCACCCGCTCTCTCAGGTCAGCTGATCAGCTGCTCCTGAAGATACCCAGGACTGGGCGTAAACTTAGAGGAGATCGTGCTTTTGCTGTAGCAGCTCCCAAACGGTGGAACGAGCTTCCTTTAGAGATTAGACAGGCCACTTCTTTATCTGTTTTTAAGTCACTCTTGAAAACCCACCTCTTTACCTTGGCCTTTGACACCACGTGAGATGTTGGTTTTTTATTTTTATTTTAGTTGTTTTTAGGTGATTCGATGCTGTTTTATCTTGTTTTTGCTTTAACATAGGGCTGTTTTAATTTTATGTCTTATGTGTTTTATTTATTTAATTTGCTGTTTTTTGTTATTCTATTGTTTTAACTTATTTTCTGTACAGCACTTTGTTCCTGTGCTGGGTATTTTTAAAGTGCTTTATAAATAAAATTGGATTGGATTGGATTAAATATCTTTCTGTGCATTTTTAATGGGGCAAAACTGGAATTCACAGACTAATGAATAACATCACATTTCATCTTTACAGTCTGTGCAAAGTGAGGGACATGCCTGCTTCCTGATGATGCTCCCTTTGGCTCGTAGCGCTGCTGGTGGACCGTCCTGGAGCGGTGACACCGCCGGCGCTGAAGGTCATGTGACAGCCTTCAAACCCAAAGACGCATGATTTTCTTTTACAAAGGCTGGAATCCAATAAAACAAAAAGACTTAACACAAATGAATAATCACACTAATCTTTCTTTATATTATAGAAATAAAATAAGGTGGAATAAAATCATTACTTTTGCTCTGTGGGCCCGAGTAGTGTAGTCAGTGTTTCAGGATTGCTGAAGAATCCCACGAGGCAGAGCAGCATCGTCCTGTGTTATGTATCATGGTATTAAACCTGCTTTTTACCAACAGAGGGGGGAAACTCCTTTCAGGTGAGTTACTGTTATTACTTCTGTGCTCACATTTGGAAGTGAAATGTAATGTTTAAAGACAGCAAAGACGATTAAAACCACAACTTGTCTAATAGACACCAGTTTACTGAGCTCGAAGTCTTAAAATGATCAAATAAATAAACCATGAGACTTCAGGCTGATGGTGATGTTTGTGTTTCCATCTTTCTTCACAATAAAAAATGACCTGTGATAAAGTCTTTGAGCGTGTGATCACAAAAACATCAGATACCAGTCTGGAGGATAACTCCAGCCTTCACGATGGTGCATCCCAGTAAACGACTCTATCATCCTGTCACTGTTATGTAACTCGTTGTACAGTAAACTATCCAAAGGAAAACCCGTTAAGTTCAAAAACTGTTGTATGAAAAGACTGTTTTTAACAGGAAGCGATGGAGCTCAGAGCAGCGCAGCTTCCACTGCCGCACGCTGCAACGATCACTCGATGCAGAGATGTGTGGCGTCCCTGTGCTGCAGAGTGGGCAGCGTCGCTGCTGAGCGCTTACCAATAACTCATTTTTACTGAGTGAGGGAGCCTGGGCCTGCTGACTGCTTCTTAGGCATTGCAGCGCCACCTTGAGGCAGGAACACAGCACAGCAGTACCGTCTTTGACCTGAACGCAGAGGTTGAACCTCGCGTGACAGGATCACTGAATATTTCATATGAGCTTTAACATATCAGGTGGATAATGTTTTAAACTTTGTTGTGCTGCGTTTATCTGTTTTAATGTCAGGTTTGGGTTGTTTTCACTGAAATCCTGAAGAGGCACACAGACACGGACACATGTCGGACTTTTATCTAAACACAAACTTTTATTCAGAAACAAACAGTACAAAATACATGCAGCTGTTTCAGAGGAGCTGCTTCAAGGCGCCTGCGAGCTTTGGAAATATTTGGATTTTAAAGGCAGGTTTTAATATTTTCAACAGCAGGGGGCAGCGTTTCTTGAGCTGGCGTTGTTTTAACTTTAGTTTTTGATGTTTCTAAATTTTCTCACAGATTTTGTTTGCCCGGCTGCAGCTGCAAAGGCACTGCACCAACGCCTGGTAGAAATTTGCATCACAGTCCTGCTTCCTTTGGCATCTGTTAAACATAATTCATAAAGGTTTTAGGCATAAAATCATTTTTCAACACATTCTCGTGATGTCTTTTCTTGGAAGCATTTAAAGTATTTAAAAATGAAAATACCTTTAAAAATAGCACCCTGTGACATAAAAAAGATTATTCCATTTCAGTAAAGTAGTTTCAGAGGAGTGAACTAAACTAATCATACATGGGTGGAGGACAAGGCGGCTCCTTGTGTGTGTTTAAGTCTTTACACTTTAACTGCCCAGAACAAAACCCACTGTGGACGAAGCTGCTCTGAGGTCGCTCTGCTGCTGTGTCAGCTCTCAGTGCAGATCGGTGGCCCGGCGCCTCATCTGTGCTTTGACAGACAAACTCTCTCGCATTCTGCCTGCGTCGCAAAGCGGTTTTCGTTGCCTCCGCAGCCGCTGTACCAGAAACGGGAGCAGACGCTGCGTTTGTGGTCGAAGAACCACCTGACCGTGTAATTCACACAGTCGCCAGCATCCTTGCCGAGGAAGCAGATGCCTGCAAGAGGTGACAGGAGCGAGGAGGCAAAATCAGCTCACAGAAAAACAAACTCAATAAAACAGAACAGAAGAATAGAAGAGCCCTTTATTGTCATTGTACATGTGCAAAATTATGGGCGCTCTGCAACGGAGGAAGAAAATATATCAATAGTAAAGGGCTTCAGGAATACATAGCAGACAGATCGGGGTCAGCAACCTTTAACACCCAAAGAGCAGTTTGGACCCAGCTTGTTGTTACCATAGTTCATGGAGGAGCTGCTCACTTACGTTTGTGGATCCAAAGATCCATGCTTGGCCTGCCTGGGGTTGAAAGCCTCGATAAATCCACGGCGCTTCGGCGGGTACGGTTATTTTGAGCGATGAAGAATACTAACATATAATTTTATTTTTGTATTTCAAGATCACGATAATCTTCCAATTGCGAACTACAAGTTAAAAAAGAACCAAGACAATTAAAATACACTTCAGTTACTTGTCATTTTTTTCCAAACCACGTGGAGCCGCAGTATAAGGACTAAAGAGCCGCAGGTTGCGACCCCTGCTCTAGAGGAATGTGAGTGTGTGAGCGTCCTGAGTGATGAGGGTCACTCAGACCATGCCTCAGATTGGTGGGCAGGGGTCGGGGGAGAAGCTGTTAGTGAGTCTGGAGGTGTGGCAGCTGACTGACCTGAGGCGCAGACCAGAGAGCAGTGGGTCAAACAGGTGGGGGGCGGGGTCACCTGTGATGGCCCTGGTTTACTTGAGACAGGAGGATCTGGCGATGGCCTCCAGGTGTGTCAGAGGGCAGCCAGTGATTTTTTGGGGGGTGCTAATGACCCTCAGGCAGCCTTCCTGCTCTCAGTCGTGGCCCCTGAGTACAAACACCTGGCAGTTTATGTATCGAGCTGCAAAGTGCAGCTGTGCTTCTTACTAATAACACTGTAACCTCCTGACACCCAGCACACTCGTTTATGTCCTCTGAAGGGGAATTTATTTTAGTCTGTATCTTTTGACCGGTTTGAGCTACCCCACTAAAAGACTTTCCCTCAGTTCTCGGCTGGTTAAACTGAAGTAGGCTGAATGTTTGTGGCTCATGTTTTGGTCAATGTCTCCCTATTTGATGATTGCAGACTGTAGGTGCGATGTCACTGAGATCATCTGCGTTCCTCAAACTCAGCGTTCTTCCCGTCATCGTAGCGAGGAAGAGAAAGGACAGTGTGACTGAGAGCAGGTGGATGCTCACCTGTGGACACAAAGCTGTCCAGCTGCTTCGTCGGCTCCACGTCCACATCTGTCAGAGACCAAACAGTCAGCAGGGAGTGCGAGCTAAAGCTGCAGAGCTTCAGTGAAGCAGGTTTCATTAGAGCACTTTACAACACCACAGGCTGAGTTACACCCACAGGGGAGAAATAAACAGCAACACAGACGGCCATAAACAGGCCAGTGATCCGAGTGTGTGCTTGTTAATGATGTGGACTCACTGACGACTGAATGTGAACCATTCGTGGTTAAAATCTGTTTGTTTTTAACTAATTAGAAACATGTCTGTAAAGGTTCTCAGTCATCCAGCTCATCGTAGTCTGAGGAGCTTGGAAAGAAAAGCGTCTGGACTTCTTTAAGTTGCTTGAAGACGTTTATGCTTCTTCAGTTCTTAGAGCAACTGGTTTAAGCCCCGGCCTAAGAGGGGACGACGGACCCCCTAATGATCCTGTACCTAATCACACGAGCCGAGGTATGAAAACAGGTGCAGGTCACAATCAGCCAAGGGTTTGGGTGAAACCTAACTCCACCCTATCATGTGATTTCATTCCCGACGCCTTAACACCCAATCACATCCTGGGCCTTCTGACCTCAGGGAATCAGCCTCTTTGCTGATTTGATGAAAGCCCAATTAGGATAACCGCATGTTTTAAGAGCTTTCTTTACACGTGTGGGTTCACCCAACATCTTGGTTGATTGTGACCCCCACCCATTTTCACACCCAGGCAGAGGATCAATAGGAGGTCCACGACCCTCGTAGGGACACTCCCACAGGGCTTAAAAATCTGGGACGCTCCACCAGTCGCTCTGAGAACTGAAGAAGCTTCTCGGGTGAAACGTCTTCAAGAAACTGAAAGTGCAGATGCTTTTCTTTCCAAAATGTTTTTGAATGTTACTGAGCACTAATTAGTGAGTGTGTGTGTGTGTTTATGTGTGTGTGTGAGTGCTCTACCTGTGAGGTCAGCTCCTGAAAACGACCTGTTTCTTTTGCTCAGAGTGTTGATGACGCTCAGGTTTCTTGCCAAGATTCCCGTCTGCTCCTGGAACCAGTTTCTCGGCTGATCGGAAATCTCCAGCTCCCAGTCTGCTGAGCCCTGACTGGACACAGAGCAGCGGCACTCGCTGAGCCATCACAATAGCTTTCTGAATAACACGTTTAATTATTGCTGCTCCGAAACTGCTGTTTACTAACATTTATGTGCTTTATATTTCAAGGCATAGAAATACTACAGAGAAACCCAACAATCAGACGACCTCATATGAACAAGAACTTGGCAACGGTGGGAAGGAAAAACTCCCTTTTAACAGGAAGAAACCTCCAGCAGAACCAGGCTCAGGGAGGGGCGGGGCCATAAAAAACAAACTGGAGTCTATTAGATAGATATGATACAAACCACTGCAGTGCAGTACCTGTAATACCTACAGCATGTTCTAATCGCTCTAATAGGATATTATGGTCGACAGTATCGAACGCTGCACTGAGGTCTAGCAGGACAAGCACAGAGATGAGTCCACTGTCAGAGGCCATAAGAAGATCATTTGTAACCTTCACTAAAGCTGTTTCTGTGCTGTGATGAGCTCTGAAACCTGACTGAAACTCTTCAAATAAACCTCTGCAGATGATCTGTTAGCTGTTTGACAACTACTCTTTCAAGGATGTTTGATATAAAGGAAGGTTGGAGATTGGCCTATAATTAGCTAAGACTGCTGGGTCTAGAGATGCTTTTTGAGTAAAGGTTTAACTACAGCCAGCTTGAAGGCCTGTGGTACATAGCTGATCATTAGAGATAGGTTGATCATATTTAAGATCGAAGAATTAATTAATGGCAGGACTTCTTTGAGCAGTTTTGTAGGAATGGGGTCTAAAAGACACGTTGATGGTTTGGAGGAAGTAATTATTGAAGTTAACTCAGAAAGATCAATTAGAGAAAAAGAGTCTAACTTAACATCAATGGTACTAAGAGTAGCTGTAGATAATATTACATCTGTGGGATGATTACTGGTAATTTTTTCTCTAATGATAAAAATGTTATTTGTGAAGAAGTTCATGAAGTCATTACTAGTTAAGGTTAAAGGGATGGTTGGCTCAACAGAGCTCTGACTGTTTGTCAGCCTGGCTACAGAGCTGAAGAGAAACCTGGGGTTGTTCTTATTTTCTTCAATTTATTTGTGAAGAAGTTCATGAAGCAATAAAGAGAAACTTATTCCAGTTAATTAGTGCCAAACAGTAAGAGATGACATTGTCTCCAGCTTATGGGTTATCTGCTTTAAGGTGTGTTTGTGTGAGCTACACAGATGTGTTGTTGATGACAAAGCTGTGTGAGTCTGTGTGAGTCTGTGTGAGTCTGTGTGAGTCTGTGGAAGCTGTGGCTCAGTGTGAGTCTGTGTGAGTCTGTGTGAGTCAGTGTGAGTCTGTGTGAGTCTGTGTGAGTCTGTGGCTCAGTGTGAGTCTGTGTGAGTCAGTGTGAGTCTGTGTGAGTCTGTGGAAGCTGTGAGTCTGTGTGAGTCTGTGTGAGTCTGTGTGAGTCTGTGGAAGCTGTGAGTCTGTGTGAGTCTGTGTGAGTCTGTGTGAGTCTGTGGCTCAGTGTGAGTCTGTGTGAGTCAGTGTGAGTCTGTGTGAGTCTGTGGAAGCTGTGAGTCTGTGTGAGTCTGTGTGAGTCTGTGGAAGCTGTGAGTCTGTGTGAGTCTGTGTGAGTCTGTGGAAGCTGTGAGTCAGTGTGAGTCTGTGTGAGTCAGTGTGAGTCTGTGTGAGTCTGTGTGAGTCTGTGGAAGCTGTGGCTCAGTGTGAGTCTGTGTGAGTCAGTGTGAGTCTGTGTGAGTCAGTGTGAGTCAGTGTGAGTCTGTGTGAGTCAGTGTGAGTCTGTGTGAGTCTGTGTGAGTCTGTGGAAGCTGTGGCTCAGTGTGAGTCTGTGTGAGTCTGTGTGAGTCTGTGTGAGTCTGTGGAAGCTGTGGCTCAGTGTGAGTCTGTGTGAGTCAGTGTGAGTCTGTGTGAGTCTGTGTGAGTCTGTGGAAGCTGTGGCTCAGTGTGAGTCTGTGTGAGTCAGTGTGAGTCTGTGTGAGTCAGTGTGAGTCAGTGTGAGTCTGTGTGAGTCTGTGGAAAGTGTTACCTGTTCGTGTCCAGAGTGTCGCCTGGCTCTGACAGCTGGCTGCAGGTCAGTTTAAATGGGAGTGGAGGATAAGTGTTGAGTCCCTCTGAAATAAACCCGAACAGCCCGTCAGTGTGTGTCTGGTTACAGACGACAGGGAGATCTGAGCGTGCTCTTACTGTTGAGGGCGGAGAGGAAGACCCTGATGAAGCGCTGGGCGTAGCCCTGCTCGTCGGCCTTCAGCCTGTCGAGTCTGATCAGGTGCTGCTGTATCGGCACGCTGGCCAGCTCCTCCACCTCCATCCGGTTGTAACGATCACCCACCGCCACCACAAACAGCGCCACCCCCTCACACTTGGCCTTCTGGGAGATGTAGCGCAGCTTGGCCTGGTCTCTGTAGGCCGTCTTGGTGCCCACCACAGTCAGGACGGCCCTCTTGCTGCGCGGCTGGCCGGCCTTCAGCAGCACCTCCCTCAGGGTGTAGTCCAGCATCTGTCCCAGCGCCAAAGAGCCGCCCTGCTGCTGCATGTTCTGCATCATGTACGTCTTCATGTCTCCAGCGTTCTGGTAGGTCTGCAGGCCGAACTCCACCTTGGTGCTCTGTTGGACCAGAGCTACTCGGGCCTGGCGGCCGGCTCGGCGGGGCTGTGGACTCACGGCCAGCTGCTCCACCACAGAGCTCAGCAGCTGCCGGGCACCGGCGTATTCATCGGCCTGGATCTCCCTGGAGCTGTCCAGCACCATGACCAGGTCCACATCCGCCTGCTGAGGCAGCACTGGTTCCTGGATGAAGGCGCACTCCTCTGCACGCCTGCAGGGGTCTGCAGAGACAGCAGCAGCCACTGAAAACACCTTTATTCATCCACATACGCTGCTCGTGTATTTAACGTTAACTTCATTGTAAAAAGTGATTTTTCTCATGTATTACCAAAACTGAAACAAAAAAGTCTGATATTGTGTAAGTGTTTTTCATCCAGGGAAGGATTAGACACCTAAAGGCATAAAGTTATGTATCAACCAAAGTCTCTGTCAGTGTACAGAAGTTAAATATTTAACTGTTTTTCTACACGATGAACAAAGAAAGAAATGTGTGAAATCACAGAAAAAGTTCTGGAAGTTTTGTTTTTAACTGCAGTCGTATAAAAACCTTTCATTTGTTATTGCTTAATGACTCAGGGAGGTTTTAATCAGCAGGGAAAGTCGTAAAACTGCAGCAGCTTGTTGGCGGTGAGCAGCAGATCCAACAAGTTAGAATCAAAAATGGCTTCAAGTGCACATTCAGGGCTGTGAGACTCGCAGGAGAGAACACGCATCACGTTTAAGGCCTGGACAAGTTGAATCGTTTTGTTCTCCATCGTGGAAAAATGGCTGAAAATAAAACCAGGCCAGCTTTAAAAACTCTGCACTCAGCTCTGCGGTCTCATCCCTGTGTTTCTGTCTGTGCACTCGGCCTGAAGCTACACTTGCTGCCTCGGAGTGTCGGCCCCCTTCCTTCTGTCACATATCGGTATGATCCCAATCTGTCTTTGCTTGCGATTGGCCGCATGCTGTGCCCACCAAAATAAAGTCCCACCCCTACCTACTATCACAGTCACCTGCTGCAGAGCCGATAATGGCATCAATAAAAGTAGCCGCACGTCCTGAGAGCAGTGAGATGTGGCGATTTACATTTTTAAGAGGACTGTAAAGTCAAGCTTCCTCATATTCACTTTGATCCCACACAGCTCATCTAACTCGAACTAAAAAGGTGTGCAGTGCAGATGAGGTATGAGCATCAGTCGTTACCGTAACAGACGGCACAGCTCTTGACCCTCCTCAGGTCAGCAGCCGGCTCCTGTGGCCTCCTCAGCACCGTGAAGATGGAGTTTCCTGTGTCGTCAGCCTGAGAGGAGACAGCAGCTACCGTTACCGACCGCTTCGCTCGTTCATGACAAACAGAATTCCTCAACGACTGAGGGAAGACGACAAGCAGCTTAAAGAAAATGATGTTTTATTAAACCTTCCCTCTTCGGTCCATCTGTCTTGTATGTGCTTTATAACTGACAGCCATGAGAGAAGGCTTCAGGCACCGCAGCTGTTTCTTCCTGTTGTACACTAACTTCTGGCTACACACTGTAAACATAACTGGAGCCGCACAGGGAGACTAAGTGCACAATGAGCTGGAACGACTTTGTGCTTGCAGGCCAAACAGGCTGGGAAAAAGGCCCTCACATCATGTGCTGAGAAGGTCCCAGATGTATTGGCTCAAGTGAGAGCAAAGAGTTTAAAAGGGAGATGATGAAACCGTGGAACCCTCCAGAAGTCATCACACTGTAAGGTCTAAAAAGGAAACGGGGACACCCTGACTGTAGCATCAAGAGCCAAATGTTTTTTAATCCAAGGCAAACACTCCGATAATCTCAGGGCGCCGTTGCTGTAACAGTGCTTACTGATTTATGAAGTCCCATCTTCATCCAAACCAGATATTACGATATCGACTCCACACTCCTGTATGTTCACACTGAGAGGCATGGTAGGTTTTGTGGACAGATAGGGTGGCACGCTCGCTGCATTATTGCATCACTTCCTGCTCCTGGTGCACCACATCAGTGGTGCTTGTTCAGTTGTCTAAAGAGCAGCAACATCAGCAGTAACTGTCTGAGAAGCTGGCTCTCTTCTGCTCACTTTGTCGGTTGTCCAATTATTCCTTTGCCTCCTTTAGCACCTGGTCGCCTGGTTGTAGCTCTGGAGGCCTGGCTCCCCACAGAGCCAGCCAGGCCCTGTGGTGCTTTGCAAAGGTACTGTTGGCCTGGTTGACTGTGTCCAAAGTGGGAAATCAGGCCAGTTTGGTGACTACGAGGAGGAAGTGTAGCCTCAAACAGAAACCTTCAGTACGTTTCCCTGTGTACAGACTCCCTGGACTGCTTCCTGTGTGGTGAGTGTCGGAGAGAGAGGCTGGTCGCGTGTGTGGATTGCCTGAAGAGGAATGAGCACTTTGCCCCTGGATTTCCCTGGAGCCCTGACCCCTCACCTTTTTGTATATACACCCGGTGTGCATCAGAGTCCTGCGTGTGAGTCCTCCACCTCAATCTAACAGCAGCTCCCATTTCATTTATTAACCTTTTCATCTACGCTAAAAAAAAAGAAAAAAAAAAGAGGCAGCACGGTGGCACGGTGGTTAGCACTGTTGCCGCACAGCAAGAAGGTCCTGAGTTCAATTCCAACATCAGGCCGGGGTCTTTCTGTGTGGAGTTTGCATGTTCTCCCCGTGTTTGCGTGGGTTCCCTCCGGGTACTCCGGCTTCCTCCCACCGTCCAAAGACATGCAGCTTGTGGGGATAGGTTGATTTGACAATCCAAATTGCCACTAGGTGTGAATGTGAATGTGAATGGTTGTTTGTCCCTGTGTGTTGGCCCTGCGACAGACTGGCGACCTGTCCAGGGTGTACCCCGCCTCTCGCCCTATGACAGCTGGGATAGGCTCCAGCGCCCCCCGCGACCCTGAAAAGGATAAGCGGAAGCGAATGGATGGATGGATGGATCTACGCTAGTCCATGCTGGTATCAACATACTGAGTTATCCTGACCCACTGAGTCACAGCCAGACTCCTCATCGCACAGGCCGAGGAGGAGGAGTGGCAGCACTTCAGCTTATTAACCAACCAAAGACACAGTTTGAATTCATTTAAAAAACTGTTAATAAGCAGTTCTCATTTGTTATAACAAACAAGACATAATATTTGGTTACAGATTATTACTTCAGTACTTCAGACTAAAGAAGAAACTGATAGTTGGGGTGACCCTGAATCCTTGTCGGTTGTATAAAATAATGTCCAGCTTATGAGTTTTCTGATCAAAGCTGTGTGTTTGAGCTACCCCAGGGAGTCACGCACTTCACATTCCAGGCTCTATTCTTTCTACAGAATCCAGAGTCAAGATAAAATGATTAGCAAGACACCAGAACACTTTTCTTAAAGGTAACGCAGTTTGCTACTTGATTGCTCCTGGGAAAAAGTAATTTGCTTCACTACCTGTTACATTAAAAAAAGCTGTCTCACAACCACAGTTTAGTAACATGAACCTCAGGCTGCACCAAAGCAAATCCCTAACGAGGACTCACATCTCTGAGATCTTTCTCTTAGCAGAACACGAAGCAAAGACTGATTCTACTTTAGAAACGTGAGCAGGTAGACAGGGAGGCTGCAGCCCGACTGCTGTTTGTTACCTGTGGAAGGTAAAGTCTGTCTGGGCAGCATCAGCAACATCACGCAGTTGTTTCTGTCGCGGACACACTTTTCCTCTTTTCCATTTGTCTTTTGTACAATAAAGATAAATGTCCATGCATTAGGCTGCATCGCTATTTTCCTCCTCTGACGCGTGAACTGTAACCAGCTGATCGTCGAGAGAGTGCAGCCACACGATTCCCAGGAATCGGAGCGCTGGGAACAGGTTTCCTACAAAAGCTGTTTTTGGTTCCCATCCCCAGATGGTCTCAGTCAGGTTTTAAGTCAGACTAAATGAAAGATGATTTTGTGCATGATGGTGCAGTTTAAAGTGTTCAGGTTAATTCATCAACATCGTTTTTTCCAACAACAGAAAAACTATGAAACATGTTTGAGAATTCATTTGTAATGTATCGTCTAATTTTAGCATGTTCACCATGGACCTGATGGAGGCTAAATCAAACTCACCTCCATCGCCTGATTAATCGCGGGAACGTTCCTCAGGGAGATGATTGCTGGGACGATGTTCAGAGCCCGGTACTCCATAATGGCAGCAAGAATGTCAGTGTTGTCCTGAGACGCTCCATTGGTGAAAAACACGGCCACCTTCCTCACCATGAACCCAGCTCGCACTCGTTTGAAGATGTTCTGACCCACAAAGCGCATGGCGGCGCCCAGCTGGCGTTTCTTGGACGTCTTCTCTAGGGCGATGTTCTTCACAGCTTCTATCAGCGCAGTCTTGCGATGGTAGTCCTGGAAGCGGATCAGGTACTTGGTGTAGGCGCTGTATCCAACCACAGCCACGCGAGCGCCTTGTGGACAGTTGCTCTCAGCGATGCTCAAGTCCTCCAGCAGGTGGAGGAGGGCGGAGCGCTGCCTCTCGAGGGCCGTCGGAGTCACGTCGTCAGACATGTCCAAGCCGAACACCAGCTCGGTGGGGTAGGCCGGACACTGTGACTCACCTGGAGGAGGTAACGTCAGGAAGAGCTGAAGTGAAACGACCGCGGTGTTGGAAACACGCTCAGGCCGATTAACAGATACTCAAAGACGACTAGTTACAAGTTACAAAGCACTTCTGCTACTCAGTAAAATCCACCAAGCAGTTGGAGACAGTTTCAGATAAAAAGGTGCAAATATGTCCCGATGATCTCAGTCAGTCGGCATCTGTGGACAAAGTCTTTGTGCTGTACTCACCATGTTTGTTCTCACTAAGAGGAGACGTACGTACCGTGTGAACAAGCTGTGTGAAGCAGAAACACATTCACTTATCACAGCGCTCGTACTCTGCAGTTTGCTTCCACAAACGTTCGTTTTAGTTTCCATCCTCTACATAAAAACTCATAAACAAACAGCTGATCATTGTTTTGCAAACGTGTTTAAAGCGATGACACTTACCACAGTTGTCCCTGATTTTGTTGATCAGTTCGCATTCCTGAGACGACAGAAAATGTTCTTTGTAACAACATATTTATTTTAAGCAGGTGAAGCGATTTAAAGGTGGACTTACAGACAGGCCTCTGCTCCCAGGAGGACCTTTCGGGCCCTGGATGGAGGAAAAACAGAGATTATTGTAAGTTTATTTGGGAGGATAATCAAATGTGACTTTTATCTGTGGCTTCCACAGGGTGATGACCCGCTTCCTTTACATGGTGCCGGTTTTACGTTGATGTGGTCCCTCCCTGACAACGGAACAGGATGCAGCGTTACTGCTGGAGTCTGCCAGTCATGGATGGATCTTGTGTGATGTCTGTTCCTATGGACAGTGATCCCAGCAATTTGTGATGCTGTGTCATTACCAGCTTTTTGAACTGAAATCGTCCATCAGTAACCAGGACGTGCTCACAGCCATCTGCCTCCAGCTCAGATACCATCCTGCTCTGTCACAGCAACCCTCTGCATGATCTCGCCAAATACATCCATGAAACCTCTATGAGGTCTTTCTCTTTTCATCCTGCCTGGCAGCTCCATCTTTTAATATGTCCTCTGTCTAATTTAATTTAAAAACTAAATGAGCTTTTTTTTATTGAAAGATTTGCTTAGAAGATAACATCATTCAAAGAATTATTAGACGTGCTAATGAGAGTGAAGGTAGGCAGGTGAAGATGCAGTTTAAACGTACTTTGTGTCCTGGATATCCGTCACCTCCAGGCTCACCTGGCTTTCCTGGCATGCCTGAGTTCCCCTGTATGGGTCACACATAAATCACAGAAGAAGCAAAAAGCCAACGTCTCAGTGACGCGACATCAAAGAAACCTTTCTTACCCCACGACCCCGGTTCCCCTTGGATCCTGGATACCCTTTCGGTCCCTTCGCACCGTCGTCGCCCTGAAGACAAAATGCCGTGTCTCAATCACCACAGAGTCCAACATACTTCTAGCTTACTTTGGCTGAACCACATGGTGGCATCAAAGTTTTAGTGTGTGGAAAATGGAAGGACTCACCGGTAAACCAGGGTAACCAGGAAAACCAGCATCTCCCTGTACAGAGAAAGGAAGAAGCAACGATTTCACGATTAAGACTTTCTAAAATGTTCGGCCACATGTGTAAATCTGTTTTACCCACATCATTGTCCAGCTGAACAGCACCAAAGACATCCCCATGCCTATGCAGATGATACTAAGCTGTATTTTTCCACTAAGCCCCCAAATCTCAACAGCCTCCCAGACCTCAATCACTTCACCACTGCCAGTGAAAAATGGACGAACGTTCCTTTTTCTGAATCCTGGTAAAACTGAGGTTCTTCAGGTTCTTATGAAAACTTGGGAGGGAACATTTTGGATTGTGCCAGCACAGAGCTTGGGTGCGGGTCACCAGTGACACAAACCACGGTGTATCCTGAGAGAACCAGAACATCTTCTCCTCCATCAAACGAATAGCTGAAACTAAAACCATGTGGCGTTCTTCTTACTGCTTTTCATTGTTGATGAAAACAGAATTCATTCAGTTTTTGTTGGTTGATGTCAAATTAAGGTTCAGCTCTACCTTTGAACCTTTCGGTCCTTCAGGTCCAAACCCGTCACGACCATCCAGACCCTGAACACAGAGAAAGTCTTGCATGAGATAACTGCATTGAATTACAGATATACACAAGCTCAGCTCATGTTCGGGATCCTACCGGCATTCCTCTGGGTCCTGGTGGTCCCAGAGCACCCTTCACACCTGGTTCTCCTGGTTGGCCCTTAAATAACAACCATGGACATTTCTCCATCAGAATTTACACCCCCATCCAACAAAACCCTGCCAAAATATCTTTCCATTTATAAATAAAGAGTACATTATTTACAGGCTGAATCCAGTTTTATTCACATTTTAAACGTTTAAACTGCTGCTGTGGTTTATGGCCACGATCCTGGGCCATTTGACCCAGCGTTTTGAGTTTTTATACATTTGGATGTTTATGGTTTATGTTTAAGTTCATCAGGTTATCTAAGTTCATTTCTGTTATACTGAGGTTGCTGTTGTTTATTACAGTCCCCTGGTGTCTTCACCCCGTGTGTTTAAGTCTCCCTCAGCCTTCACGTGTTTCATGTCTGCGTGTCATTATGTTTCCTGTTTTATTTTGAAGAGGTCTGGTGTCCCATGTTCATTGTGTTTAGTTTCACTTCCCCTGTGCCGTCATTGTGTTTCCGCTTCATCACCTCCTGTGTGTATTTAGTGTGTGTTTCCACTCATTCCTCGTCCAATCGTCTGCTTTGTTTCCATGCCTCTAGGTTTATGGATTCATGTCAGGTCTTCAGGTTTCTAGGTCCTTGTTCTAGTGTTTTTATATTTAGCTCACCCAGTTTAGGTTATTGTTAGTTTCTCCTTTGCCTTTTGTTTTTGTGCTGTTTACTAGTGATGTGACGTTCTGTATCGAGGCTTCGGAGCGTGTGTCGAGTAATGGAGGGGGCGTTTCCGCAATGCGCGTATCGAGGCTTGCTTCATTTATGGGAGGAGCTGAAAATGATGACGTCCGCAGCCTCGCTGCCCGGCTGTACCACGTGACTGGTTCATGAAGTGCTTTGCCGCGAGCTATGACAGCGATATAAACCCCTCAGACTTCATTCAAAATGTGGGTGTTTGATGGAGAGTTGCGGTTAGAGAGAGTTTGGAGACAGTTTGGAGGTTTATGAGCGTGAGGAGAGAAAGTCAGGAGAGAATGGAGCCAGCTAAGAAGAGGAGGATGTCCTCCCTTGTGTGGGAACATTTTGATCTTATTCCTCCCAACAAAGTATGTAAATTTCTACAGAAGATGTATTTTCATGATACTGATGGTGCAATAAAACTTATGTTAAGCTGTCGTTACTTTTGTACAAGGTGAAGTGTTTGCTATGTGCCAGGGAGCTGGGATATAACAACAACACCTCATCCATGCTTAGGCACTACAGAGCTTTGCATGAGAATAAGGGGAACACCGATTGTGGAGCAAGACCAGGTGAGCCATCAAATGCCATGATAATATAGCATGCAGTAATGTTACTAAATGATATAACAATATTATACAGCTGTAATAAGTTACGTGTGTGATATTTATATTTGTGCTTTGTCTTTATTGTCTTTCCTCAGGAGAACAATCTCAAATAGATGAAGACCTGGTCAGCATGGTGATTGAGGACTCCCAGCCATTTAGCATTGTGGAGGACAAAGGATTCAAAAGATCTGTTAAATCATTAAATCCCAGCTATGTTCTCCCCACTAAAAAGGACGTAAAAGCAGTGAAAATTTAGTTTTTACAGAATAAAATGTGAACAGGCAGGACTGAGGCTCAAAGCCTCAGTGTGTAGCTGTCCATACCTCAACGTTACAAAAGCACAACTACTGTCCACACCCCAACCACACCTCACCTCACAGTAAATGATCATTTCCATTTCAAGCATTTCCAAATAATCATTTCCCATACTGCCAGTATAAATATACACAGTATACTGCATCACTACAATATACATGTTTTACACACTCCTTTTGTTGTTGACATTTACAGGCTGTGTGCAAAATGCCACACTCTTCAAATTCATGCCAGCTATTATTTTTACGTCCAGTAGGTGTCCTGCTAGAGCAAATGAAGCTTCAAGAAGCTTTGCACTGGGGTGAACCAATTGGATGAAAAGCTTCAGTGCTTCATGAAGCTTCATCTGCCCATCACTACTGTTTACCAGCCTACAATAAACAGCTCGCTTTCAGCTAATATTAAGTCTGTTTCCACTATTATCTACTCACATTCACACAGTTTGCTTCAACCAGACTGTGACACAAAATCTCATTGGGGCCATTAAAGCTTGTAGTTGGATAGGGGTTGGGTTTTGACTTCTACCCGCTGGCTACATGGGTATTCTGGTTAAAAGCTTTCCTGAATGCAAAGAAAGGAAGCGATGTCACCCACCTTCTGCCCATTAGGGCCAGGACGTCCAGGTAGCCCTGGTTCTCCAACAGATCCATGTTCACCCTGTGGAGGAGCAGAGCTGCCACTGTTCACTCTATTCACATCATGCAAACACTGAACACTCTTTATGTTGCAGCCACTGGAAATACTTCTAAAGTCTTTAAATGTCTAAATGTTTAAATGACCTTTAAAGCAATAATAATAATAAAAAAAGCAATGTTGGTATTTTTCCTCATGCAAAACTCCCTTTAATCAGACACATGCTTCATTAGAAAAACACAATCAGTACATCATAATTGAACTCATTGGTCAGTGCATGCATACAGCCTAGTTGATGAACGCACCTGATTTCCTGGAAAACCAGGTGTTCCTTTGGGTCCAGGTTCCCCATTGTCCCCAGCAGGGCCCTGCAGGGTCATCACAGTTTGATAACTGGTGATTATTTACACCTCTGCTCTTCCAATCAATGATGACTGATGGATAGTCTGCATAGCTGTACACTAGTAGTCATCTGTAGTGTACGCTGATAATAATATATATGTCACTACACTTTATTTGTATTGCTTCTAAAACAAAGAAGTGTTGAAAAATAATAATAAAATTAGGAAATTAAAAGAACAAGAAAAAACAAGGGCGCTAGGATGTCAATCCTGGAAAACATTCCATCAAACAATAATTACAGAGCTATGACAAACACAGCAAATCAGTGCAATCTGATCAGACAGCGTGTGGTTGTCTGCATGCGCCTGCCAGAATCCTTTCTACGGCCAAACTTCATGACGTCATGCATGAAGTACATCCTAGTACAGATGCCGGGAGTCTATGTATATATAACAGGATACTGGAGTCAATTCTCTATCATCTCACACGTCGATTTAATCAGTTTCTGTTTGATGGTTATTCAGCTGTGTGACAACCCGAAGGATGCGGCCTCCGAAGGATGCGGCCTCCGAAGGATGCGGCCTAGGTTTTGGGACACAGCTTATGGAAAGACCAGATGTTTTTCAGTCACCAGGGCCTGAGGCTAAGTAATTCACCTGGAATAATTTTGTGTGTCCCTGACCAAATGGCGTGGAACACCTGCCTTAAGAATTTGGTTGGTGTCATTTAAGCACTGTGTGCCAGGAAGAGGGAGGAGCCAACGCAGGACTCAAAACTCAAAAGAATTAACTAAGGCAGGCAAAACACCAAATACAAAAAAACGTAACTCAGACGTGAAACTAGACAACTGAGAAAGTGAGGAACAAGCAACTAAGAGCAAGGAAAAGGGGGGACACTCGCAGCAATATGGGACGATGCAACAATGGGCAAAGGCAAACGGTGGAAACACACGGGGAATGGGGGAGAGATCAAACATAATGAGGTGGGAGGAAGGAAAACAGATGAATGAAACCCAGAGACAGAACTTATACGAGAGACGTGACAGACTAACCAGGGAGGGAACAAACTAAACCAACAGGAAGTACAAATGATTACACTTGGAAGAACGAGGAAACTAAACAATAGCAAAGAGAACATAAGAAACAGAAACACTGTGTTAGCGTGACAGCAGGACGGCGTCATTCACACATCGTCACAGCCGCTCTCGTCTTAAAGAGCGCAGGATTTCATATGTTGCTTTGAGAAAACAGTCATGGTGTGGATCAGTGCAGTCATGTTTTGGGGAAGTACGATCTGACGTTGGTCACATTTCAGATCAACAGTGAGCTTATTTGTGTCTGTGTGATACCTCCTAATGCTTTAGCTCATCACATGAACGTACGGCGGCCTGAATGTGCAGACGGAGAATATCACTTTCTGTCGACGTGAACACTGCCCATGAGACTGTTATACAACATGTGTTCACAAATATACTCCACTAAATGAGAAACAGCTTTTCTTAAGTTGCTAACTTATACCAAGCAGAGCTGCAACTGCATCCTATCTGGCTTTGTGGTTTGACAGAGAAAAAAGAAATTCATGAATAGTTCCACTGAATTTCTCTGGAAGTCTGTCCATGGGCCAAATCCAGCACAAATCTGCCAAATCCAGCTGAGCGAAAGCCAAAGTGTAACCGGAGTGATGCAAAAACACAGACTAAACTGGTACCTCTCGAGTCCTGTGGGGATTTCTGCCTATTCAACTAAAACAAAACTTCTAAGGAATAATGTGTACAGTTACTGTCAATGATCCTTCAGGAATTTAATGCTAAATTCAACCAGATGCAGCCTGCGGGAGAACATTTACAGCTTACTGCCTCAGCTGTAAACTCTGTTAGCCTGGCTCTGAATCACGGCTCTTGAACAGTTGAGACTTCAATATTTGAAACAGCTTATTAGTTCCAACATATCGAGGGGTCTTACAACGCAGTGGAGATCCCTTTACAGGCCCAGCGACTTGAACATGATGCGTAGTGATTACATACAGTTGTGGTCAGATGTTCATCACGGGCATGAATTTCAGGTCATTTTGGATTTTTAATGATTTCTTTAAACCTTTTCCAGTGTGCAACGATCGTAGAGAGTGTGCATTAGAGCAGGGCGATATGACCAAAAATATTTATCACCATATGCATTTGAAAATTTGCAATAACGATATAACTGACGATATAATTGACACGAGACAAATTGAGATGAGAGATGAGATGAGATAGCCTTTATGTGTCAGTTGCAGGTCTTTTGCCCACAACCGAGATGACAGACCTTGCCGACCGTACCTACAATACACAAACCTCTCCTATCATTTCAATCCCAGCAGGCAGCCTTGTGGGGGTTTGAACAGCCGGTTCCGCTTTCTTTATTCTTTGATAAGTCAGGGCCAAGCCAGCTCCGATCAGCCAGAACCCTGTTATCATGGTTCCGAATAGGTAGATATCTTCAGCACTCAGGCTCACCCAAGCCCAGACTTCTCGTTGAGGAAGGGGTGTCAGTTGCATTTAGGGACCAGTTGATCAAATTCATAATTCCTTTTTGTTCCCTCTCTGTTCCAGGGAAAAGGAATACAGAAAAAAAAGAGACTAGACAAGGACATAAGCAGGGAAGATAAGGGAGAGGAGAAAAAGTGCGTCCGCCTCCTCTGAGAGCCAAAGAAGAACTCCTCAACTTTATTAGTGCAAAAAAACAAAACAAAAAAACAACATCAATGTATTTTCACTTAAACAAGCAGCTGTTTTTTATCTGCATTAAAGCTATATAAACATTTAACAGTGCAAACTGACAGTTTAACCAAAAGGCGTTTCCAGTGGAAACTGGCCGACATATCCTCAGCATAACCATGTATAACATCCACAACACTTAAAAAGAGGTTATACACACGCAATACGGTAACATTATGTTGAAGCACAGCACGTATCACTCCGCGAGGCTCCGCCTACGATAGCCGTAACGCTCCGACAATCCATCGAGCGGTGCGGCTTCGTAGCTCAGCAAAGTCGTACTGAAACATTTGACAGATTTTCGAGCGCCGTGCACATAAAATCGTTTCGAGGTCAGTAAACACAACCAGAGTTCATACATAAGGCACACGGGATTATAAGGGGCTCTGTCGACTTTCAGACAAATCAAAGGATGATTTTAAGTGCGCCGTATTTTCCAAACAACGCGGTAATAACGACGGCCCGCTAGCATGCGCTACCAAAAATAGTGCTTTGTTGTGTATCTGACGGACGAAAGCTAAACCAGTTCCACACCAGTGAAGCTGCAGCATTTTTACAAACCAGTTCTGGTTCATCGTTTCATTCAACGATCCGCTTTCGCTCTTCTCATTCTGCGTCGCCGCCATGTGCGCATGTAAACAAAGGCACTGTGCATGTGCGTTTTACCCATATTCTATCGCCATGTTTCATTTTCTTATCGTTGCCCAACATTACACCGGTATCACCGTGAACGGTATGATATGGCCCAGCACTAGCGTGCACCAAATGGATTTTCTCTAATCCACACTGTCACGGACCCGGCTCTGGAGGACTCGGGGGTCCGTGACCAGTTTTGACTGTTGTTATTGTTGTTAGTATTATTAGTATTTGGTGATGTGTGCTTTCTCCACAATGCTGTGTTAGTCTGTGTCCCACTCGTATGTATAGGCAGGGTGTGGGTGTATACGTGTGTATGTCTGCGGGTGTGGCTGGAGGATGGAGCACAGCCACCTGCAGGCCTGATAGGTGTGGCCCTGCGAAGGACTGGCCACACCTGAAGTTCCTGCCACACCTGTTGGTGATCAGGGCTCGTCGGGGGAGCTACTTAGGAGAGTGTTGGAGCTCCCACCGGCGCGGGATCATTGAGTTATCGTACCAAGTTAGTGTGTCAGCATATGTCTGTGTTGTTCGTATATGCCCGCCGAGGGTTAGTGTTGACGGCTGCCTCTATGGTTTCCCTGCAGGAGGAAGAGTGGTCCAGAAAGGCAGCACGCACGGGGTGTGCGGAAACACAACAGCGGGGAGCACGAGCACGAGCACAGACGTCGGAGGGAAGCACGCACACGGGGTTCAAGGGAGCAACGGGGAGTTATTGTGTTTACAGTTTTTCACTGTGAATAAAGAGCACTGTTTGCATCGCAGAGTCTGCGTTTTGGGTCCTCCTTTCCCCACATCCCCACGGTCTGCCAGCCAGACCGTGACACACACAGGCTCAAATATAAATAAACATACTAATATTTGGCTAAATGTCTCAAAGTTCTTCACAGACGCTCTTGGTAGCTGTCGATAAGCTTCTGGCATAATTCTGGCTGCATGTTTGATCACTCTTTTTATCAGAACTGAGGACTTGACCAGAGGGTGTTCCCACTCTGAATGACCGTCAGCGTTCCCACAACATTCATAGTAAGAGCAGCGATGTGAGAGGAAGGCTGAGTGCGGGGAGGAGGGGTTAAACTACAGCAGAGGCAGTCGCGTCTTTTCTGAGTTAAATATGTTCGGTCTCACAATTAAGGTCAACCTGCCGTGCGTCCAATCACAAAGCAGACCGTCACGACAGAACCGGACTCTCACCTGTGGCCCAGCAGCACCTGGGATACCGGGAGGGCCTCGATTTCCTTTCTCACCAGGTGACCCCTGCAAACAGAGTCAGACGTCTGTGTACAGTCACAGATATACGGTATAATCCTGATGCTGCTTCATATCGTCTTCTACCTTCTCACCACTGGGACCTCTTCTTCCATTACGACCCTGCACAAGAAAAAAATGTCACCATCATCATGCTGAAGTCTTTCTGCAGCACAGAGCAGCACCTTCCTACCCGAGTCTCTGTGTGAGGATCACTGCTCTTCATGAAAACAGCTTCTCTTAGAGAGAAACAGAAGAACGATTTTTCTGAGAAATCTCACCGGGTTTCCATCTAGTCCACTGTCACCCCCGTACCCGTCTGGACCAGGATCACCCTGTGGATTAAAAAACATTCTGATAACTGCATCCAGCCATCTGTCCTTCTGCCCGTCCAGCCACAGAATTATATACTTTGGTCAAAATATTATAATTATATATTGTGACCATTTGGCCTGGCTTTCCTCAGACCGTACACCAGAGAAGGTCAGGGCTGCATGGTGTCAGTCACTGGTTGGTAATTTCAACATTTTGGTCGTTGCCATCCTGAGTGAGCTACTCAGGACCAGCTCATATAGTCTTCACTCATTTGTGATGTACATCAGGTGGGCTTATTGATTTAAAAGTAAAATTAATCACATTTTATTCAGAAACACTTTAAATTAGCAACTGGAACCATAAATCCACCAAAGAGTGTTCAGCGCTCCTTTTATCATAGACTTCTATCCAATCAGACCAGAGGACTCGCCCCCTGCCGACCAGGTTAGGATGCTTCTGTATTGGCTTCACATTCATGTTCAATCACTGGCCACATATCTGATCAGCCAATCACGTGGCACCAAATGAATGCATATAGGTGTATATGTGGCTGGTTGTTGGTACAGGACGGGTTGGTCTGACTATTCTGCTGATCTGTTGGGACTTTGCACACAATCATTTACAGAGGAAGCTCTGAAAAGACAACATGCAGCGTCAACAGCAGATCTCTGAGAGAAACGACCTCACTGATGTCAGAGGTCAGAGGAAACGTCTCTAAATCCACAACACATTAAACTTGAAGCAGATGTGTACTGCAGCAGAAGACCACACCACGCACTCCTGTCAGCTAAGAACAGAACTGACTGTCTGATCCAATGGCATCCTCTCTTCTGAAAAGAAAGTGACAGGGTGTCACATGCTCGCCCCGCGTCCTCCAGCTCCCTTCCACAGTCCGAAGGCATGCTCGTTAGGTTAACTTGTGATTCTGAAGGTGTGAGTATGAGTGTGAATGACTGTGTGTCTCTCTGGGACAGACTGGAAACCTATCCTCGGTGAACAACAGGCTCTGCATCCCCTGAAACCCAACAAATACTTTAGTATCAAAAACGCACAGTTCCTCTGATGCCCAGAAGAGGCAGCAGTGAGTCAGTCTCCATAGACACTCGTGTTGGCTGTAGATCAGGAGGTAGATCAGGTCATCTACTAACTGGAGGTTTGGGCAACATACTAACCCGAGCTGCTCCCTGATGCATCGTCAGAGGGTGAATGTTAGAGAGTGAAAAAGTGCTTGTGTGAATGAGGCATGTTGTACGAAGTGCTCTGAGCATTCAAGTGCTAATTTAGAGGCAGTCCATATTAAAAACGTTTACAGCCTGATAAGAAAATCAGCTTTAGTCTCTGTAGATAATTTACGGTAAACTAGTGGCATCATGGCGGCTAACGTTCAGCTTTTACATAAAGATGTGGACGTGTCTTACTGGTCTCCCTGGGCTGCCGGGGTCTCCTTTGGGTCCTGGTCTGTTGTTGTCGACACCCGGGGTGCCCTGTCAGACAAAAACAGTGTTCGGTTCTTGAAGTGGAGCTTCCAGCTGTTTCCCAGCTGCGATCAGCTGTCGGGTTTTCCGACAGAAGAAAGAGCCGATATTACAGTTTTAACTAGGGCTGTGCGATATGACCACAATCTCATATCCCGATATCTGACGTTTATCGTCCGATAACGATATAAATCACAAAAATGTAACATTTTCTGTAAAGTCTGTGAATCTCGGGCAGCTCGACTTGTGTGAAGTGTTTCCAGCTGTGCGTCGAGTGTTTTAACCGATGCATGAAACGACACGTTTTAGACATAAGCTGTAACGGCGCCGTTTTCTTTGTGAGTATTTATTACACGGCGTGCTGCGGGGAAAAGCCTGTTCTAACGTTGGAGTCTAAGCTTTATTTTTTAGCACCTGGCGTCTCTTTTTTGCTTCTCATCTGTAAATAATCTGCATCTTTCACGCGATTCAGTTTATTTTGAAAGGTCTCAACAGGATCTTGAGCTTTATTGTGAAAGGTTTATGTGGAACATAAACAAGCGGATACGCGATGCTGTTACCGTCGTTGTTGCTAACGACAACGCATAAAAACAGGCGCTTGTGCGTCCGTAGTGTGGTTATATTACATATAAGAGTAAGACAGAACTTTAAGAAATGAATATAGCCACTGCAGTGATCAAAACCATGAAAAAATGTTGCCGTAAACACTTTATTTTGCGACACCACGAAACAAACGATAGCGTAAAATGAAAGAACGTTTTTATATTGTCATCGATATATATGGTTATATCGAACAGCCCTAGTTTTAACTGACATTAGTGACATTTAAACGTTTAAACACACAAAAACATCCTGAGAAAACATCGACATGCAGAGTTCTGTGATGGGTTTTTATGGCAGCACGACGTTTGTGGATGATTGTTGTAAATAAAGTGTTTTATGAGTGAATGTAGTGTGTGATCACACCAGGCTGGAAAAGCTCTCGATAAATCCCAGCTTATTTGTATTTGTTAGACAGATCAGACGGGCACAGACAAACTACACGATCAAATATCTTCACCATAATCTTTGTATCATAAAAATATGTGCAGAAACTAAAGAGTCATTATTTCAGGACATTGTTCATATTCAGGCTGTTGAAACAGGTTTTCTTTGTAAAAACAAAAAACCTGAAATATGAAAGGTTTATTTTGCTTTAGCAGTCTGATCGACCTGAACTTGACCTGCCTCCTCCTCTTCCTCGTCCCCCTCCTGCTCCCACATATTAAATAATTAGGAAAAAAAGTCCATGTGACTGCCGACCTTTCTGAAATGAAAGCACCGAAACTCACCGGGTCTCCTCTCAGTCCCTTCTGTCCTTTCAGCCCCTTCTCGCCTCCTGTCCCCGGGATGCCCTAAAGATGATATTTCAGCCTGTCAATCAACCTACCCAGAGGTCAGAGGTCAACAGCTCACAGCTTCATTTTTACGAGCTGAAGTCAAAACACATTTAAAAAAACGAAAACAGAAACAATAACAGTAAAATGGATCAATCGTTTCATTAGGTAACAACGATCAGAGCTGATGCAGCACGAAGCAAAGAAACTTTGAGTGGTTTTTGTTTACTGGGTTTCCCGGAGGTCCTCGTTCTGCTTTCAGTCCACCGAGTCCCGTCTCTCCCTGCAAACAAAACCAGAAGAACGCGTCATCTCTTCTTCTTCCACAGTCACGTGACATAAACCATCATACTCTCCTACCATGATTTGTAAATCACTAGGATAATACAGCATGTGTAAATGTTAATATAAAGAATAATTTTCATATGTAATAATTCATTTATCTAATTTAAACTTATATGTATAATTTAATCCACAGTTGCATTCAAATGATTATATTGAACAGCAGGAGCCAGGTGATGATAAATTCACTGCTCATCAGCAGGTGTCAGCATGTCTGTCACAGCTGTGTTCAGGTGTGTGTTAACACAGCACAAGGAACAAAGGCCTCAGCCCAGATGTTTGTCAGGCTACATTCTGTTTCACAAAGAGGAGAAAAATCATTACAATATTAGCCTCAGCTAATGTTAGCGGCTAACATTAGCTGATGTTAGCCATTAGCTACATTAGCTAACATTAGCTAATGTTAGCTGATGTTAGTCATTAGCTACATTAGCTAACATTAGCTGAGGCTAATGTTAGCCACTCCAGGGCCTCCTTGACTCAAACCAGTGTGTCCACTGGCCTGCAGGTGCCCGACACAGAGTAACGGAGTGCGCACTGTGCCAGGATTTATACATCAGGGAAACCAAACCCCCCTCTGGCTTCAACACAGAAGAGCCACCTCATCAGCCCCCCCCCCCCCCCCGCAGCTCCCGGGAAGCTGAAGACAGCTTCAACCGTTTGTGTGTTGAAAAATAGTAATTTTCTTGTTTTAACAATAGAAATAATTATTAGTTAGATTACTAGTTAGTGAAAAAGTAACAGTGTTAGCAACGCGTCAGTGATCAGAAGGCCTCAGTCACAGATGTTCATACCTGCTCGCCATCGATGCCGTTCAGTCCATCCTCCCCGTCGTCCCCCTGCAGCGTTGGAGCAGAATCAGCTGTTACGTCTCACTGCTCAATCTATGATAAACTGTCACTTCTCCAATAAATGCAGCAGTGTCAGCAGACCTCGGTCACTCACCTTGTTGCCTGAGAGGCCTCGGTAGCCCTGCAGATACAAACAGCAGATTTAATGGTTAAAGCGCTCATGTTTGACTTTTTCAGCCCGGCTTCACAGGAATCTTTCAGTTATTTGGATTCGATTAAACGTCTGATATATTTAATATTTGTGTGATATATTTATAACAAACTATAAACAAACTTGTCAGGCTGAAGGACATCACGTCTGACACTGTGGTCAGCAGCACAGGAGCACCACAGGGAACTGTGCTGTCCCCTCTTCTCTTCACCCTGTACACCTCTGACTTCTGCTACAACTCTGAATTATGCCACATTCAGAAGTTTGCATATGACACAGCCATCATGGGGTGTATCTGGGATGATCAGGAAGAGGAGTACAGAAGTCTGGTGAGGAACTTTGTCGCATGGAGTCACACAAACCACCTGCAACTCAACACCTCAAAGACTAAGGAACTGGTTGTGGACTTCGGGAGGTCCAGAGAAGGTCCACTGCCAGTTCAGATAGAGGGGGAGGAGGTGGAGGTGGTCAACAAGTACAAGTACCTCGGGCTGTGGGTGGACAATAAACTGGACTGGTCATGCAACACAGAGCACCTGTATAAAAAAGCCCAAAGCCGACTGTACTTCCTCAGGAGGCTGAGGTCTTTTAACATCTGCAGGAAGCTCCTGAGGATGTTTTACCAGTCGGTGGTTGCTGGAGTACTTTTCTATGCTGTGGTGTGCTGGGGGAGCAGCACAGCAAAGAAGGACTCATGCAGGCTGGAGAAACTGATCAGGAAGGCTAGCTCTGTGGTCGGCATGAAGCTGGACACTCTGGTGACAGTGGCAGAGAAAAGGACACTAAAGAAACTGCTGGACATTATGGACAATGCTGGGCATCCTCTGCACACGGCCATAAACAACCAGAAGAGTCTGTTCAGTGACAGGTTGCTTCTCCCCAAGACAAGAACTAACAGACTTAAAAACTCCTTTGTCCCACACGCCATCAGACTGTTTAACTCCTCTCTGGAGGGGAGAGGGAGGGGAGACAGGGGGACAAAGGAGGGGGGAACAACTAAGCTGTAGTGCCTCTTCACCTCACTGTACAATACCTTTGTTAATAGTCAACGGTGCAATAGACTCCATACTTGAAATGTGCAATTCACTTGTATTTTTATTTTTATTTTATTCCTATTTATTCTATTTATCCCCTTTGTATATTTTATCTATACATGTCATTGTATTTACTTCTGTCGGTGCTGTGCTTTTTTGGAAACCGAATTTCCCAGAGGAACCCACCCGAGGGATTAAGAAAGTTTTATCTTATCTCTTGTTTTTCATGATAAGAACAAAAGTTAATGCTAAAAATCAGTCGTCACACAGTCTGACATGAAAAACATCTCCATGAACTCGTCTGTTCGACTGCAGCGTCATTTTCTCCACGTGATGGAGTAATGATCAGACTTCAGCAGTGCTCCTCTCAGAAGTATGACACATCGCGTACCTTCTGTCCTCTGCTTCCAGGACAGCCCCGGATCCCCTGAAGTCCAGGAAGTCCAGGAGGACCGCGCTCGCCCTGCAACACAAAAGCAAAGTCAGCGCACCTGGTTCGAGCTCTCAGTCTGCTTCGTCCTGTAGGTCCATCTTTCAGTTATCAGGTTATATGAATATTATCTCAATAATACATCTGCATTTAAGTAAAATGTAATTGCCAACTGCTTTTAGGTAGCCCCCATAAACAGGAGCAAGCAGCTGGCAATTGTAGGAAAAAAGAACTTTAACAAGAATTTTAAACTTTAACAAGAAGAACACAAACTACAAACTAGAAAATTCAAAATAAATAATTAAAAGCAAATTTTTTAATGGAAATGAATTCAGGTTTGAAGTTTTTTAATCAGGTTCAAGATCCTTTATTTGTCACATGCATAGTTACACGCAGTGAAACGTGTGCTGACGCGCTGCTCGACTGTGCAAAAGCAGAGAACATTATGTACAAATAACTGAATAAAATAAAACAATCTGGAAATTTTTACATTGAAAATCTGAAAATGTAGATTGTGCGAGTGTCTCATTTACAGCGGAAAGAGCTCGTGGTGGGATGAAGAAGAAGCACTTACACTGACTCCTTCTTCTCCCGGGAAACCCGGATGACCCCGCTCTCCCTCCTCACCCTGTTTATAAAGCAAACAGAACCATCAGAAAGAAAGCAAAGGGCTGGAAAAGCCTTCAGGACACATTTCACAACTAATTAGATTAAGTGGCAGCTGGTCAGTAACGTGATATATTAAAATGATATTTTAGTTATTAGAGTTTATGATATTTGGACAATCGTGTCATGGACACCAGAGCAGCTCCGGCTGCCGTCCACATGAACAGGTTAAAGCTCCATCGTGCAGAGAGGAGCTCGTTTAAAATGGACTGAGGCACAGTGGAAACTGATCTCAGGTCAGACCCATCCATGTGTGGATGGGTCTGTGGGAGAGGGAGCATCCGCCCTGTGGAGCTGGCAGCTGGCACATCTGGACAGGCTCCGTCAGTGCTGAAAGCTATACACAGGTATCAGAGCAGCAGCTGCTCCGTGCAGACGTGTTTTTCATGTTTGAGTGGGATGATGCTAAAGCGCAGAATGCATCTGTTGCATCAGCACGCCTGCAGTCCAGACCTCTGGCCTGCTGCTCAGTTTCATGCAATGATGAATTTTTGCAGTTGAAACGTGAGATATGTTCTCTGTGTTCTATAGTGAAACATTCCTGGTGTAAAGTTGGGGTTTCACACTCACCTTTGCCCCTCGTGGGCCTGGAAGACCACGGGGGCCTTTGTCTCCCCAACATTTGCACATCACTCCGCAGCATTCCCGGGCTGTCACGGTGCTCTGCAGTCAGACGAGGGGGCGAAGGACATACATGAACAATGCACGATCTTTGTGAAGATCTTTAAGAGGCAAACGTCGGTTACTGAACTTTTTGTCTTCAGAGAATCAGGACTCATCAAAATATTACTCGCTATAAACTTTAAGAGGAACGATTATGTCAGCAGGAAAAATGGAAACAGGGAACTGGTCCAATCACAATCCTCCCGTCAGCCGCCTCCTGAATGGCTGATGGGATTATTGTCCCTTTGATTTCTTTGTTGCTTACGTGACTTTTCTTTCAACCTACCCGCATGTTTTGCACTTGGGTCCTCTTATCTCACCTCATGACTCCTTTACTGGTTATTCTGAATAAAATTCACTCACATTTTTTACATTATATGAATAACATGAACGTGGCTCCTTTTTACTCAGACTAAAGATTAAAACTTGCTTTATTTGTCATTTAGAAAAGGTAGAAACGCACTCATGAGCAATGGGACTGACTTACAATCTGTTGGAATATGGTGCTGCCGATGCTCGGCATGCTGATTATGAGCTGATCGGTGTACCCGAATCCGCGGCCAAACTCCACCTTCTGTAGCTGAGTGTGGTTAGTGCCCCTGAGAGCCACGGCCAGCAGGGCGCTGACTCCTGCAGACAGGACAACAGACTGGAACGGCGTGGCTTCACAAACACAGTGCACGTACATTTCCACTGGATCTGAATCAAGCAAACTGATTAGGTCTAGAAATATTTAGTAACTTCTCCTCGTAGATTAGATGGATCCAGTCTGATGGTGATCCAAGTGCTTCTTACCCCTCAGCTGTAAAAGGCATTGATGTGAACGCTACAGCTCGAGCTTCAAATTGATATCATAGCTGCTTCTATTAAAATCTTTGCTTAGTTTGAATCTCAGTGACCTCAGAGCCACAGCAAGTCTGATGAAGATCTTGCGGATGTAATAACTTGAGAACAAGACGACGTAGGAAATTGATATCTTAGGTGTGTCTCCTCAGAGGCCGAGGGGTTGCACTAGTATTATATTCAGTTCTTTCAGCTCTCTGTCATTCTACACAAACCACTTTTTCCTGGTTGTTTAGGAAAGTTCTTGTGCTTCCGCTTGTTCTGCTCCACGGGACTTCCTCGTAGCCCAGAATTAAAATTAAAGCATGCGTTTTTATGTTTTAGGACACACATGGGACACTAGCCCATACATCTAATGTAATAACTGAAGAATTTGTGTGCTAACATCAGATCAAAGTGCATGGGGATGTCAATTAAGATGAGCAATGAAAAGTAAAGATGACACAATGAGAAAACCAGAAGCAAAGTTGGGAATGAAGTGATCTTAGTAAATGCATGTTTTTACCAGACTCTCGCAGCAGCTTTGATTCCCGCTGTAGGCTCATGACGTTTTCATTGAGTCCATCAGAGAAGATCATCAAGACCTAAACGACAGAGTAAACCACGTCCGACAGTTTAATGTGGATGATGCCTCATGAAGTGGTAATGTTCAGGGCTGAACGATGAAGTCATAGCAGAAGCGCTAAACACTGCAGCTCCTCTAATGTCCACTAGAGGCTCCAGCAGTGAGTCAGTCCCCATATACTCCCGTGTTATAAACAAAGCTCTTTACCATTAGCAGTCTTCATGCTGGGTAACAGTAATTAATGTAATTGAATGTAGTGTGCAGTATTTGGCTACCCAACAGCCACGGCTGCAGTTTATGTGCTAAATTTTAACAAGATGAAAAATAGCACCGTTGCATGTTAGCAACACAGGATATCAATTCAGTTACTCGGATAATTTCATGGTGAAAATGAGAACTGAAGGATTCTGAAAGGTCTAAACTAGGGCTGCCAGCGTTAATCTCCTTAAAATGACTTTAACGCCATAACCACATTAAAGCGGCAAATCTCCCTTAGCAAGTTACCGCAGATCACCCCACGGCATCAACGTGTTAGTGCGGTTAGCTCATTAACGTGTTAGCACCGTGCAGCTCACTAGCGCTAGCTCACTAACAGAGATTTGCTGCAGTCATGGTGTTAACATCACTTTAACGAGATTAACGCTGACAGCACTCATCTAAACATGTCTCACCTTGACAGTAGCCTTGGATTTGGTTTTGAACTTCTCCTTGTAGAAATTCAGCAGCTCAGAGTTAAAGTAGGTCGGCTGGGACAACTTCCAGCTCAAGACTTTCTTCAACTCGTCTTCACTGAAGTCTGCAAAATTTGTATCATACAAGGCCCTGCCATCACTGTCTACCAAATGGAAGGCGATTTGGGTCTTGACCGGGGACTGGGGGACGCCAGTGCAGCACAAGTTTTCTTCTGTTGAAATATGTGAAATATGATGGACAATCTCTTCCAGGTGTTGGATGTGGTCACTGATCAGCATGTTGTTGGATCCACTTGTGTCAGTAATGTCGAATCCTATTGCAACGTCGATGGTACAATCTGAACATGGGAAGAAAAGCAGGGAAAGGATATTTGTCTTTGACCATCTGCTGGTTTCATCTTCATGTTTCCCTCTCACCACATAACCAAACCGACATCATGACCAGCAGCTTTACAGCTGTGGCTCCAGCAAACATCAGCTGATACTAGAAACTAATATTAAATAAATTCTAACAACAGCTGATCAAGCTTAAACGTGCTGCTGTTGTTTAGCGCGACATCCACTGGTTTCCTCTTTCTGGTGCAAAGTGGGCGATAAACAAAGGAGAGAGAAAAGCCGATCAGCTGATCATTGATCAGTTTCATGATTGAAGTAGAAACAGGAGAGAGAGGGGAGAGAATGAGAGAAGAAGAGGCAGCTGTGCAGCAAAGACAGAATAACTCCAGCTTTGTGTCTTTTTCATTGTAGCTGAAGTTCGGGACAAATCGCTTCCTTTTCACCTCAGTACCATTTTCTTCTCTTTGTCTACGATAAGATTGCTTTCAGAGTCGTTGCCCAAGAAAGGGGGAGGGTGCATCAATCTTCTTGGCTATAATTGGTCCAGCCCAGAGTCAATCATGACCAATAGGCTACCACCTTTCACTCTATACACCGTTACAAACAAAAATGCCCCATAAAAACGAAAAATCACCATCGGGCAGTTGCCCGGTATGCCCGATGGCCAGTCCAGCTGTGGATACTTGTCCCCTGAACTATGTGGTGTGAAAGCAGTTGCTGTTATAAATGGTGCCCCACATTACGTCACCATTTAAAATATGGAAATTGGATCTTCTGACTGTCTTGGTTTAGTCTCTCTTTTAAAGGATTCACTCAAAGATTTTCTGTTCGCCTAATTATGAAATTACTAGTCATGTACATCTCTTTTTTCCAACTTACCAATTTTGGGCTCGTCGTCAGGCACAGTGTCACAGATTTCATCAATGATCTTTGTCTTGATATTTGCCAAGCTGTCGAAGTTCTCGACATCAAAGACCTTCTCTGGTGTGCCAGTGATCTGCAGGAGCTGTAGGTAAAAGACATCTCCAACAGCAATGGCGAATACTGTAACCCCCATTTTCCTGAGCGCTTCTGCGGCATCCTCCACGTCATCATGAGAGTTACCATCTGTGATCAACACCAGGTTCTTGGGAACACCTGTGCGGCCTCCATTTGATTCATGAAAGTAGTCCCTAATGTGATCCAAGGCTTTTCCAAGATTAGTGTTTCCACCGTTATAGTTCATGTTAAGGATATGCTCAATCAGCTTCGTCTTGTCGTTGTACGTGTTAAGGTAAAACTCATGTTTAGGATTATCACTGAACTGTGCAAGTCCGACATGTGCAAACTCTTTTCTGACATTAAAGTTGTCCACCACACTTGCTGTGAAGTCTAACATAATTGTGTGCTGGCTTTCGTTGATGCTGCTCGAGTAATCGAGTAGGAAGACCAAGTCTGTCTGGTTGCAAACTGCCAAAGAAAAAGCAAGAAAGAGACATTTGATGCCATTAAAACACAACTGTGCTGTGAATTTAACACTGTGGCATCGTCAGGCTTCCATCAATCAGCCAACCAACAACCTGATGCCATCTTTGGTTAGACTTTTGTATCTATTGTGACACCGGAAGAAGGGTTGACCAAAAAATTAGACATTAATGAAAAACTTGGGAAACATTAAACATACATATATTATATAATTATTATAATATATTAATCAGAATCAGAATACTTTGATTCCTAGGGGAAATTATTTTATATCATATAATATAACAAATGTCCCACGTGTGGGACTAATAAAGGTTATCTTATCTTAATATAATATAATATAATATAATATAATATAATATTATAATTGTCACAGTTTGCCAAGGCAAACTGCGTGGAGTGGATCCAGGTGCAGACATTCTCAAACTCAAACTTAACTGATGATGAACCATTTATTAAAGCAGACAGAACAGTACAAAATAAAAGGGCGAAAACAACACAAACTAAGCAATAACCTAAACTGGGTAAACTCAAAAGGAAACACGAACTATGAAAAACCCTGGCAAATAGAAAACCAAACTCTAAACATTGCAATGATGATGATGAGGATGATGATGAGGATGTATGAAAACCTGAACGCAGGACTTGGCATGGGAACAACACAGACGATCCGACAAAGAATGAGAAGGCACAGACTAAATACACACAGGAGGCTAAGAAGAAGTGGGAACACACGGGGAACAGCTGACACACATGAACACAACGACATAACGACATGGAAGAGTAAAACTGAACACGATGAACACAGGAACACAAGACCTCTTCAAAATAAAACAGGAAACATAAGACGCAGACATGACAACCTGAACTTGACAAAGTAAGACAGACATGAAACACATGAAGGGCAAGGGAGACTTAGCAGGGGAGTAAGACACAAGGGGAATCTAATAACAAAGAAGTATAACAACCTAGGCATGAAAAAAAATGAACGTAGAAAACCTGAAGGGCTTAAACTAAAACTCAAAACGCTGGGTCAAAAGACCCTGTGGAGGACCACAAGAGCCACGCGCGTCGAAATAAAGATTTCTGTGCTTCAATAATGAATTGTAGAATAAATTCTGCATTTGTAAATTCATTTTGGAATTCCAATTTAATAAACTGCATTTCAAAATCCATTTCCCTTTCCTGTTCGCTCCGGGATTAGCTGCTGGATTAACAACTTCATTTTAAAAATCGTGCGGCTATTCAAATTAGCCACACCGTGGGATGTAAGGAGCTCTCTGATTGGTTGGACAGACCTCTCTGTATGCTCTGTGATTATAAAGGCCTTAAATTCTGTGATATATACTGTCAATGATTTTCACAGAGGTCCTAAAGTACTTAAATCTCTGCTGATAGTCTGGTTGTTTATATTTTCACATGTTTTTGTGTCTGTAGTGCTCTCCGCTCCCATGTCTCAGCACCCCTCGTGCTGGCTGCTGTCTGGCGCTCCACACTTCTCCTGGGGACACAATAGACGCAGCTGTCAGGACACATATAACCGCGGGCATACACACTAACTCAGTTCAACTGGATGACTAACATGGAGTCTCATGGAATGATCCCGCGTCGGTGGGAGCTCCAAGACTCTCCTAAGTAGCTCCCCCGACGAGCCCTGATCAGCAGCAGGTGTGTAGCTTCGGGTGTGGCCAGTCCCCTAGCCGGGCAACACCCACCAGGCCTGAAGGCGCCTGTAAACCAGTGTACATACACACCTGCACCCATATACACACACACACTCACATCTACAAGCATGGAGAAGAGCAGCAGCAACACCAAAAATACATGGTGGTGGTCAGAGGGCCCGGTGGCGCCTGTGTCCGGCAGCCTCGCCTCTGTCAGTGCGCCCCAGGGCAGCTGTGGCTACAATGTAGCTGCCATCACCAGTGTGTGAATGTGTGTGTGCATGGGTGAATGACTGAATGTAGTGTAAAGCGCTTTGGGGTCCTATGGACTAGAAAAGCGCTGTACAAATGCAGGCCATTTACCATTTACCAAAAATACATATAATATCACCAGTCCATGACTGCCCAGGGATCCTGGGTCGCTCAGACCCAGGGCCCTGACAGTAGGGCTGTTTGATGACGTTTCGGACTCCACAAATACAAAATTTATTCTACAATTCATTATTTAAGCACAGAAATCTTTATTTCGATGCTCGTGGCTCTTGTGGTCCTCCATAAGACCCAGGATCGTGACAATAATATAATATAATATATAAAGCAGCTTGAGGTAATTGCTATATAAATAAAACTGAACTGACTCAAAGACAACTAAAGGGAGCATAATAATTCCCTTTGGGACACTCTTACCTCGCTTAGTGGAATTGCAGATGACAGAAGAAATGTTCTGGTACAGAGTTTCCAAATCCTTAAAATTATCGACAAAGAAAACTTTGGATGTGTCACCACCAGCCATGGTCTCCAGCTCGTCCCTCTTTGCGTCCTGCACTCCGATACTGATGACTGTGATCCCATTTTGTCGCAGAGCATCAGATTCTGCTTTCAGTCTGTCAGAGTCTCGAGCTTCTCCATCTGTGATCACCATGAGAATCTGAGGCATTTCTTTCCGACCACCATGTTCAGCGTTGAAGTACGGCAGCGAGTATGCCAAAGCAGCACCTGTGTATGTGCCTCCTTGTGGTTGTACCAGCTGCTGCAGAGCTTCAAGGACTTTTCCTTTGGAGTAAATTTCATTTAGAGTAAAGCTGGATTTGGGTGTGTCAGAGTAGAGAATGACTCCAAAACGAGTCAGATCTTTACCAACTGTGGTCTGGTTCACAACTGAAGCCATAAAGGTGTGCATACTTTTGAACTGTTCCTTCTTTATGCTTTCAGAACCATCAACCAGAAAAATAATATCAGCCTTTACTGTCTTTTTACAATCTGGATGAAGGAAAAAGAGAGGAGGTTAGCAAAAACAGAACTTTTTGTTGTCACAATAAAAACTAAAATAGCAAAACAAACATTTTAAAAGTCATTTTTATTTTACCAAATCAATCATTAACCATTTGTGCTGAGGTATTAATGGGTTTAATATATTAAAAACTTTTTGAGTTAATTGACTGAATGATTTAGCACCTCCACAGACTCCACCTTTGGTTGTACCTTTTAGACAGTCACACATCACAGATGGTTTTAAACAGCCTCTCTTACCTTTCTCACAGAACTTCAAGGCCAGCTTGGTCTCTAGTTCCTTCAATGCATCAAAGGTATTCTCAATGAAGACCCTCTGCGATGAGCCACTGATATCCGACAGTTCCTGCTTGTTAGCCTTATCCACTCCAATGGCATAGATCACCACTCCTTTGGCCCTCAGAGCATGAGCTGGTTCTCTGACGCTATCATGGGATTTACCGTCTGTTAGAACGACCAACCACTGCTTCATCCAAGGCCGCCCTCCTCTGGCTGCATCAAAATACTGTGAGACTTCTGTGATGGCCCTGCCAGTGAGAGTGCCTTCGTTCATCTGCTCCATAACATCGATGGTGTTTAGCATTCCTTCCAGGTTGTAGTGTGTGGTGAGGTCGAACTCCAGGCGTCTGTTGGTGCTGTACTGCATTAAACCAACATGCACCTTATCCTGTCCAATGTTGGACTTGCTAATGACAGATTTCATGAAATTTTTCATCTTTTGGAAGTCTTCCGCAGAGATAGTCTCAGAACTGTCAGTTAAGAAAAATATGTCGCTTGGTATGTCTTTACAAGCTGTGGATGAAAAACAAATAGAGGTTAGTGTGGTTTTCTCTTTTTACAGTTATTTCCCTACCTAAATCTAGAATTGGCAATTTTGAACATGTGAAAGTCCCATAAAAGAAAGAGGAAATCATGTATACATCTAATCAAGTTTTTGAAATAGTTTATGGTCCTGTTCTCTATCCTCTCCTCTTATTATCTCAATGATGTGTGCTACAAAGCAAAGCCCAACTTAATTTAACTCACTTTCCGAACAGATCTCTCTGATGACGTCATTTTTGATGGTTTTCAGGGCATCAAAATTACTGACAAAAAACTTTCTCTTTGGATCTCCAGCAATCTCATTCAGCTCATTATCATTTGAGGCATTCACCCCGATGGCGTAGATGATGACCCCCTGCGCCCTCAGTTCTTCTGCAGCATCTTTAACTTTATCTTGGGATTCTCCATCAGTGATGGCGATCAGGTACTCGGAGACTTTGTAGCCACGGCTCGTCTTTGCGTTCTGAAAATGTCCTTTCATGGATGACAGTGCTTTTCCTGTGTTTGTTCCACCTCCTTTGTGAAAGATTTCCTTCACAGCCTTTTCCATTGTCTTAGCATCTGAGTGCTGTGTTAGGTCGAACTGTAGAGAGGGGGAATCTGAATATTTAACAAGACCCATGCGAACATGGTCTGGCCCAATACGGAAGGTATGAAGAAACTCAATGATAAACTTCTGCATGTCTGAGAAATCTGCATTTTCAATGCTCCCTGAGTCATCCATCAGGAAGAAAATGTCAGCCAGGTCCTTTTTATCACATGCTGAAGAGAATAACAAAGAGTTAGATCTTCTCACACAGTCAAAGAAAGCGAGTTTGAACTGAACATTCAGAGTCTGAAATGTTTGAGAAACCATGTTTACACCCAGCATGTTTTACAGGCTGCTTATGAACAACTATAACTTAATAATGGATGAGCGGTTTCTTACTCTTTTTTCTTATCTGGGAAATTTATCAGGTAAGATCCAGTCACCCACCTTGACATACCTCTAACACTAACACAGAGCATTGCATCAATAATGCTACTACAAAAGTTAACATTTCTCAGGGAAAACTAACGGCAACTTATCAGGAAAGCTTAGTTCAAACCTTCTTTAGTCTCTGCATCACTTTCCTTGTCCTGGACCCCGATCTGGAAGATGGTGTTGCACAGGGTTGCCTGCAGAGTTTCTTTCAGGGGTTTCAGCTTGATGAAACTGTCCACAGTAAAAACGAACTTGGGGTAAGATGCCATCTTGAGCAGTTCGGCTTTATTGGCGTCTTTGATTCCGACAGCAAAAACTGTGACACCAGCTCGACGGAGAGCGATCGCAGGTTCCTCCACATTATCCTGGGATTTACCGTTTGTGATTACCACCGCTACCTTCGGGAAATCCTCCCTGCTGCCCTTTTTTTCAGTGAAGATGTTTTTCAGGGTGAAGTGTAGGGCAGCTCCAGTGTGTCTATCACCTTGACGGTAAGGCAGGAAGCTGATGAACTGCAGAATGTCTGCCTTGTCTCTGAATGAGTTGAGGGAGATGTGTGCAGTCGACACGTTGTTGTATGTAACAATGCCTACTCGGATTTTAAATGGACCAGTTTCCAGGCTGCTGATGACCGAGCGCAGGAAATTACGTATCAGCCTGAAGTTTTCCTCTCCAATGCTTCCAGACTCATCAACAATGAACACAATGTCTGCCTGGTTAGCTGTTTTGCAATCTGTGAAAGGAGCAGACTCAGTTTAGTCAACCCAACTGAAACTGTATGTGATATGAATCTGAAGCCTAGACTGTCACATGTACCCCAATCAGAAAACATGGGTGAATAAGGAAGTGCAGCTTCTACTAAAGGCACGTACCAATACCGTCAGATCAGGGGATGCTCAGACCTACAGTACGTCCAGGGATGACCTGAAGAGGGGCACCAAGAAGGCGAAGCACAGCTACAATCTGAAGAACACTTTGTCAGCTCTGACTCACAACATATGTGGATGGGCATTCAGGCCATGTCTGACTACAAGCCCAGCAATTCCACACAGACAGCCATGGATCTGTCCTTCCTCAATGAGCTAAATGACTTCTATGCTCGTTTTGTTAATGACAACAAAGAAAAAGAAACCCTACCCCCTGATGACAGCATTTCAGGACGTGTGCTTTGAGCATGTGCAGAGCAGCTTGCAGGGCTCTTCACAGACATCTTTAACCTGTCGCTTGCCCAGGCAGACATGCCAGCGTGCTTCAAGACCATCTTCATCGTGTCAGTGCTAAAACACTCATCACCAACTAGCCTGAACCACTATCGCCCTGTTGCTCTCACGCCCATAGTTATGAAGTGCTTTGAGCAACTGGTCCTGGCACACCTCAAGGCATGCTTGCTCCCCACACTGGATCCTCACCAATTTGCCAATCGAAGCAACAGGAGTACAGAGGATGCTGTACCCACAGCGCTGTGTACTCTCACACCTGGACAACAAAAATACTTATCCAAGAATGCTGTTTATTGACTTCAGCTCAGCATTCAGTACAGTTATTCCCTCCAAGCTGATCACCAAACTTGTGGATCTTGGAATCAGCAGCTCCACCTGTACCTGGATCATGGACTTTCTGACCAACAGACCCCAGCATGTTAGGTCAGGGTATAACTGCTCTGCTGTGTGCCGAGCCCGTTCCTCTGACTGCAGACCTAGGTGAGTCTGCTACAGTGAAGAACTAAAGCTGTGTGGCGCTGACAATAACCTGTTCCTGAGTACCAGCAAAACCAAAGAGCTCATTGTGGACTTCAGGAGACAGGAGACAGACACCCATGTCCCCATCTACATAAATGGCACAGCTGTTGACCGGGTGTCCAGCTTCAAGTTCTTGGGGACCCACATCTCTGAGAATCTGTCCTGTTCAACTACAACCTCCAGCCTGGTCAAGAAGGCCCATCAGTGCCTCTTTTTCTTGAGGACACTGAAGAAAAAACACCTGTCTGCTGTCATACTGAGTAACTTCCACCACTGAGTGATAGAGAGCATCCTGACCAACTGTGTCACAGTGTGCTGTGGGAATTGCTCTGTTGCTGACAACAAGGCACTGCAGCAGGTGGTGAAAGCTGCGCAATGCATCACAGGGACTCCACTTCCTGCCACTGAGGATGTCCACAAGACGAGGTATCTATGCCGAGCACGCATCATTCTCAGGGACTCCTCTCATCCTGCCAATCAACTCTTCCAGCTCCTGTCCTCCACAAGGCGCTACAGGAGCCTTCAGACTAAAACCAGCAGGTGAAGGCTTGATGCTGGTTTTAGTCTGGAAAGACTAAAAGAATAATTTGTCCTCTCAGCCGCAAAAGAATCCGGGTCACAGGCACCAATTATTAAATTCTGTTCTTTTGAATTCTTTTGGCGACAAAGAAAGACTTACGACTCAGAGTGGTCAAGTTCGAAAAATGATCTCTATTGTATATTTCTGGAAATGGAGACCTGTCACACGAACACACACGCTTAGGTCTGAAAGCATTACAAGCCAGCATGGTTATGTAGTTCTGCTGCACGTCACACACACACTCAGTTTACTTAGTTCCACTTTTTCTATACTTCCTGTTTTCTGCACAAGACGTGCAGTCTACCCTGTGACTTTTGGCCTACAGTCTAACTCACAGGGGCGTTTTCCTGCACTGGACTCTATAAAACAATATAAACAGAAAATAAGCATTTAGAATATATATTTATATCGTAAAATTAGGAAGAGCTTCTTCCCCACAGCTGTCACCCTACTGAACTCAGTCCGCCGCTGAGCCTTTCCATCCACACTCACTTAAACCTCTACACTCCACCTTCCTCCTATCCTTCCCACTGATAATTTCATTCTCAACATTCACCATATGCTTACATTGGTTACTGCTACAGTTTGGGACACTGACATAGAATAGTCTCTGGTATAGTGAGTACACTGTTCACTATTATAGTCTTCTCCCACTGCTGTAGATATACTCATACCACTCTGTAGATCAGTTTACCTCACATCGACACATCTGTATATACTGTATGTAGCACATCTGTATATCTGCTCGTCTGTAGAGCAATATAAATATCTGTATACTTAACTTATATGTACATAATCTGTCATAACTATTTCCATCTTTTATCCTACACATATCTGTATATAATCTGCTCCTATTGCACTTACTGCTTTTGCATTTCTGATTAGATGCAAACTGTATTTTGTTTTCCTGTATTCATTCATGTGTAATGACAATAAAGTTGAATCCTGATAATGCTGCAGGCAGATTTCAGGCATGATTGAGTTTCACTCACCAAACAAAGCATAAAACCTAAGCAAAATATTAAAATGTTAGCCTCCATGAATAAAAGAACAGAAATGGTGGATTTCCTTCCTTCATTGAGTCTTTTTATGGTCTACTGTGACATGCGAGTGAAAAGGCTAGGCTGACATGTTCCAGATCCAGGTTTTTGCACACCTGGATCACAGTTGATAGTAACGGGTCTTAAACTACAGTGAACGGCTATTTCGTTTTAAAAGAGCAAAGGTACGTTGAAAAAAAAAACCCTCAGATGATTTTGTGGAGACTTTCTGCATCGTTAGTTGGGATGATCTGACTGCTTCCTCTGGAAAACTCTGGCTTACTTATAATAAACCATCGTTGCATTTATAGCTGCTTCAGAAACACTGCTGTGTAGTTACTGATGATGATGATGATGAACTGATGGCGGCTTTCTCACCTTTAGTGACAGTCTCCACTCTCCGGGCCGTGAGCAGGTCAATCAGCAGAGTTACTCTTGAAGAATCAAAGATATAGCCAGGGCTGGCAAAGCGGTCCAGAGCAGCCTTTGTCGCACCTGCGTCCATCCCCACAATAATTACCCCCTCGTCTTTCAGATTTTCAGCAGACCAAAACACAGGATCATCCGAGTCTTTTCCAGCCACTACAACCAAATACTGTGGGGTTCCCTGTTGTGCGCGGCCTCCTGCCTCAGCAGTGAAGAAGTTCTCTTTAGCGTAGGACAGAGCTTGTCCAAGATTTTGTGGTTGGCCTGTTTGTGAACGCAGTCGGAAACGTCGAGCAGCGGTCACGATCTGCTGCTTGGTTTGATAAGTGTTGAGACGAAAGTCAACTTTGACGTCCTGACCGTACTGGGCCAAGCCGACACGGTAACCAGACGCTCCAACTTCCAGTCGATTCAACAGTCTGGAAAGCTCATTTCTAAACAGGGTAAACTGATTAGAAGCTATTCCACTGTCCACCAGGAAGAAAACATCTGCAAACCTGTCGACCAAAGCTGAGGAAGACAGAAGCAAAAGTGTTTTAGTACAAGTTCATGTTCAGTATACAACAAGCCTAGCGCTCATGTGATCTACTACCTGTCATGAACTGGCTGTGCGCAGGCTGGAGAGGACCCAAATGCGAACTCTCGGAAGAGAGGACGTGAACTCAAAATATAACTTTATTTTCTGAACGGAAAAAGGCAATACAAAACTAAACTGGGAAATTCTACTAATACTAGACCCAGGAAAACAGGGAGAGGCACACAACCATGAGGGAGGATGTGACATGGAACTGAGGGAGACGCTGACATAATTACACAGAAGACAGCGAGGGACGTGGGAGCACACGGGGAACACAGCTGAGACCAATATTCATAACAAGACAGGGGAAGAGCGAACAGAGCATGACGTACAGCGACAGGAGACCATCAATGTAAAACGGGAAGCACACAGAGACGCAGACTGGAGGGGCGAGAGAGCACAGAGGAGCACGAGAGAGAGAGGACAAGACGAGCTGGGGAACATAGGAAAACATGACAAAATCAAACAAGGAGAAACACGGCGCAAGCACTCATACAACTAAATGAATATACACAGAAGGAGACACAGGAGTCAAGACACGAGGGGAATCTAAAAGGTTAAACAGAACAACCTAGGTTCTATAGAATAAACACAAGGAACCTAAAACATAAATAATAACACCAAATGACGAAAAACGCAAGTGAACACAAAACACTGGGTCAACAGACCCAGGACCATGACACCACCTCACAGTGCTCAGAGGCACAGCTGAGGATGGACCAAGCAAAATGTGCATTTTCAGCTTTCTGTTGATTCTTGTGTCAAAACTGTATTCAGGTGCTTCTTAGATATAATTAATCGTGCAATAAAGAGATCACTGTATCAACCAATCAGCTTTCTTTACCTAGCGTCTGATCCTCCAGACTGAGACAGACCGTTTTCAGCAGGTTGTTGGTCTGGTCCTGGAGCTTCTGGTAGCTGACAGTGGTGAGGACGAAGCGCTCCGAGGGCCAGTTAGCGATGGTTATAAGCTGTGTCCTGCTGAATTCTCCGACCCCGATGGCGAACACGATGACGCCGTGCTGCCTCAGTCTCCTGGCAGGTTCCAATACGTCATCTGTTGATTTGCCATCTGTGATGACCACAGCAATCTGAGGCACACGGCGCTCGGCTCGGCTGCCGGCCTCTTTGGTGAAGTACTCCGTCCGGAGGAAGTCTATGGCTTTGCCGGTTTTTGTGCCGCCTCCTCGGTGGGCAAGGTTTTGCACTGCAGCCAGCAGGGAATTCTTGTCCCTGTGATCCGTCAGCTGGAACTCTGGATAAGGATCATCGCTGTACTGCACCAAACCGATCTGAACCTTGTCGGGGTCGATTTCAAAGCCCTGGATGGTTTTGCGGAGAAATGTGCGGATCTCCTGAAAGCTTTTATCATTGATGCTGGACGAGCCATCAACTAGGAAGACGATGTCACCGACGGTGACCTTTTCACACTCTGGATAGCAGCAAAAGAAAATCAGTGTTCATACACAAGTATTACAGGGAGATGACACACAGTCCCAGAATAACATTATCAACTAAGCTCCATTAATTGTGATGAACTCATGAAACAAATGTTCTGTCTCCTGTTCTCTACTATTAATCCCACTAACCCTCTACGGCACACGCTATGAGCTCACCGAGGAATCAAATAGTCATGATTTGTTTTTGGTTTTTTGCTGCTTACTATTGGATGCTATACCATTGTGAAAAACGGAAAAATATCACACTTTAATGGAGTAAACAGAAATATATCAGCAGAAAAATGAATTAAATTGGTGTCTCAATTCCTTTAGAAAGGATAAAATAGACTTTTTAGTCTGGAAGCAACACCGTGCCCCTGATAGTTAACAGTTTGTCTTTGAAAGCAATCACATGAAATGTACAAAAGCACATGAGCACCTGGATTATCCTGTATCTAAACTCAGGTTTCAAAGACACAGCCCGGCATGCTGCGTTCAAGTACCGACCTCTGACTGTCTGAGCAGCGACGCCACAGAAGAGTGCCGCTGTGATGAGGCTGAAGAGAAGACCTGCCCTCCCCGTCATGTTGGGACCGCTCACGTAGTTCTCTCCTCCTACACCAGCAACAAGACGGAAAGAGTGCCAACAACATTGTAGACATTATAAATTACGTGAACTTGCTTTCACGCATAATGACGTGACTTTATTTTTTAATCAGTTCATTTCACAAAGTCTAGTCGTTTGTCCAGATGAAGCTTTGCAAACCTAAGCCGTGCTGCCGTGCACGTTTTTGGAGCGAACGTTCTCCTGTGACTCTGCCCACGGGCGGATCTACAGGGCTAGCATGGGCTGGCATCTGCCTCCCTAAAATAATAATAAGCTAGCATTAACACTTTGAGCCTAGCTACAATTAACAGTTAATGTGAACTCTAAAACAGAACATATTACATAGTGAGCCCCTCCCCCCCACCCCTCCACCAATGAAATGGTTCCTCCTGTAGCTCGGGACCAACTTTACATCTTTATGTGAGTAACAGCCGATGCTTGTGGTTGTCCCAGAGCGCATTTGAATCAACACCGTGGGCATTTCCAGATTTCACACACGAGGTTTATTGTTCCAGTCTGGAAATGGAATGAAGGTTATTGCTGTTAATGCCGGCGCCTCCAAATCACATGACCGATGTATAGGCTTTGGAGCGTGATGTCACGGGAGGGGGTGTGACCAGGATTTTTGGTTGAGGCGCCATATTTCTGGGCCAAACAAAGCGCTAGCGAAAGAGGAGAGAAAGCACACAGTTAACACATACTTGCTGTGTGGTCGTAACGTCAGACGCACAACCGGCAGGAGAATAAGCTTGAAAATAGTTTATCTTTTCATTGTTTCCCCACCTGGAAGCATCATGAGGGTAGTTTTATTTGCGATGTGATCTGGGGTCATAACAAATTAGAACAAACATCCTAATGAGTGATTTTGCAGAACTATGTTCTATTTATAGAGTTGCTATTTGGCATTATTGCAGAAAAACTTGCCAATGAAATGGATGAAACACATCGTGACTGGTTTCCAGCGCTACACACGGGCACTCTGAAATCCCTGCTTCAAACGTACCACCATGCCAATCAGATTACTTCTTCCATGTGAGGGTGAAGAGGGGACCCTCCTGGGTAAGATGGTGAAGGTTTGCTGTGTCTGCTGAACAGTCTGGTAGTAAAACCAGGCACAAATGAAACTTGCTCTTGTTAAATACTCTTAAAAGTCTTGTGCTGTAAATACCGGCAATTTTTCAAAAGATACATTAAACCGAGTAGTGTTAGTGGTGGGTGATATTATGTAATTTGAAAAATGTGTTTCTTTATTCAACAAACGTGGATGTGTCCCTCCAGAGGTTTATAATTGTGAAACTGGTTCACCTTGTACGCGCTGACTCCACAGACAAGATAAGAAAATATATCAGGCTGAGTGACTAGCGGTTGGTCTTCAGGGTTTCTACTCCACGGCTGTACTTCATACGGGTCCACATTTCCAGTGCTCGCTATTTTTGGCAAATACCGTCTCTTTGCATCTGGACACAAGCTGTCCCTGTACCGTCCTTTTTCTTTTGAGCTGCTTTTAAGCATGTTTCTAACAACCTTCCTTCCAGCTCACGCCAGAAATATGGTGCCACGCTCCCACAATACATTGTGCCGATACGTCAGTTCCAAAGCCCTATACTTACTGCTTTGATGTATTGTAACCATATATGTACAATGCACATTACAGGACGTAACAGTAGGTGTAAAAGAAATGGCTTTGGTTTCCATGGAACCCTGAGAAATCTTCTCTAGTTTTCTAATTCTACTGTTATGAACTTTAACCTTTACCACACTGAGGCCTGTCCACCTGACCTCCTATGTCAGGCGTTACCGAGCACTGGTTAAAGTTTTTTTTTGGTGTTTAGGGCAAATAAAAAAGGTTCGCTCGAGTCAGAGAATAATCTGAAATGCAAAGATGAGTTAGTTATAACACAGACAACACAAGAACCAACATTTTTATATTCTGCCAGTTAGAAATATTTCTTTGATTTTTAATCATTTTAATACACTCAAATCAGAATCGTTAATCAATTCTATGAAATACTGAAGAATTTCAAAAATAAATAATAAATAAAAAGACGAGAAGTCAAACCTCATTCATTCTGCAAATGCAAGCTCGCGCAAACGTACTGTGACAAAATGTCGAGAAAGAAAAGTAAATATAATATTTTGACTTTATTCTTAAAATTAATATTAATAACAGATTCTGGAGAAAAGGAGTGAGATTAGAGATCTAAAATCCAGTTTCAACCTTTTTCATGAAATATAAACTTTGATTAAATGCTAAAGCAAATAAAAAGCAAAAGTATAAGAAAGTAATAACATTATTTAAACATTTCTCGATGCATGCTTAGTCATCCAGGTAAGTAACTCTCCAAAAGTTGATTCTGTTCATCTGGACGGAGCATTTTCAGTGGAAATTATGCACATTTACATAATCACGATGAAGGAACTGCCTCCCAGCCCATTGTTCCTCAGTGGGCTGTTTCAGTCATTATGCAAATGTATGTTTATAAGATTGGAAACCTGCAGTCAGCTGAGACTGAAGACGTCACCTGGATGATGACGAAACGTTTCTCCCACAAAACGCTGCGTCCAGATGAACAGAATCAGCCTTTGGAGATTATTTAAATATTCTTTTTTAAATATGGCCCTGGTACTCCTTCGTAGGCAGAATGAGTTTTTACACATGAGCTGATGAACATAAGAACACACAGGCTGCATCTCTGTAGCTCATCAACAAACACCATCACACGCAGTCACCACAAAAGCCCGCTGAGGTAAAACAGCATGTCTTAATTCTCTACGCCAGGGGTCAAAGTTCAGTCCTCGAGGGCCACATGTGCTTGCTGCGACGCGCCTGAATAAAATCAGTAGCAAGACTCTGTAGAACCTGACTGCATGCTGACGTTGCAACCCTACTCAGGTTAATTTGATTAAATGTTTGGAAAAATGTACTTTTACTGCACTGTGTTCATTCACTCATGAGCTGCTGTAACATGAATCAAATGGCTGAATTGCACCTCAGCATTAGGGCTGGGTTTTGATAATCGATTTATTGATTAAAAATCGATTCTGGCTTGGATAACGTAAAATCAATTCATTAAAATCCTGAATCGATTTTTTTAATATAAATTTATTTTGCCCAAAACGCCAGAATCTCAGGTTGAACCTCACAAAATTTCAAGAACCACCAAACAGCTAAAACAGTAAATGAGAGCAGGAACACAAAGACGTAAACACACAGCGCGACCCGCGGATCAGAATCAGTGAGATGTGACTTTCTCACGGTCGGGGCTGGAAGCCGACAGCTCGCTGACTCTGATCTGTCGGCGCTTTGTGTTCACGCCCTTTATGAGCCGATTCTAAAGCTGTTAGTTTGATGTCTCTCCAAACAATATTGACCGAACCAGCAGCAAAAGAAGATCCAAACTACGCTTCACATGAACATCGTCATGATTCACTCTTTTACTGTTTTGCTTCCACCAGGATAAAATCACACTTCATGCACAGCTCTCTCTCTCCCTCTCTCTGTACTTCAACAACAGTTTCCCGTCTGTTTTCTGCATTATTCGCTTGCTTGTTACGCACAAGTCTACCGTTGTTTACAGGCTGTCGGCCGCTGTTTTTTCCTTTTACTTACTTCCAAAAAGAAAACCTAATTTCTGCGGTTCAGTTCTGAACAAATGTAAACTTTTTTAAATTATGCAAAATGCAAAACGCCGTGTCTCTAATAAAACTGCTGTAACATCAGAGGTGATGTTCATATGCTGGTTAATGATTTTCATTTGTTTTTGATCTACTGCAGAATATTTTTATAAAATCCCAGAACAGGAAAACCTCCTTCATGTTTTTCTGTTTTATCTTCAGCTACTTTGACACAAAGGCTTTGCTGTGATGCTCACACCTTTGATAAAGTCTCGAAAGTGTCAGCTTCCTTTTTATAGATACAAAAATATGTAAATGTGCTGATCTGAATTATATGACCTTGTGAATCGGAATCGAATCGATTCTAGAAATCAGTGACGATACCCAGCCCTACTCAGCATGCAGTCACGTTCTAAAGAGTCTTGCTGATGATCTACTGATTGTATTCAGGCGTGTTGCAGCAGCGACACATGGAAAAGTTGCAGGACAGCGGCCCTCGAGGACTGGACTTTGACACCCCTGCTCTACACTGAAGTGGGCAGATCTGAAAACATGCTCAATAGTCATCTGAATCTACAAACTATAAATAGCTGCTGCTCCAGTGATCTGAGTCAGCAGTGTCAGTCCATCCAAGCAACATTCATCAGGCAGCACATTCTCAATGAATCCCGTCTGCTCTGACACACCGTGAGCTGCTGCAGCTCAGTCTGTAGTTTGAGCTCCACTAAAAGTCTCAGCAGACAAGCAGCTGCTTTCACAACATCACAGCTGGAATCACACAAAACTGACCTGTGATCAGACATCATCAGGTGATATTTCAGGAGGAGACAGACGGTAAACTGCGCATGCAATCATTTCCTCTCTGACACAACAGGAAATTCCAAACTTCCCAAATTGACTCAGAAAAATCTGCATATTTTCTTTGACTGCAAGATCAAAGAGAAAAAGACGTGAACCCACTTACAGCTCTGCTGCAGCAGCATCAGCACCTCTGCAACCAAACACAGCTGATCCAGAGCTGCAGCTCAGGGCTGCTTTTAGAGGAGGAGAGGGGCGATGGCGGGGGGGTGGAGGAGGAAAGGTGGCACCTCCTCCGCCCCCCCTCCCGTCATCTTCCTCATTAGAGGTGGATTTACATGTTTGACTTGTGAATCAAAAGGATTTTCTGGTCACACTGAAGCATCTGTGCGCTTTTAGCTTAAAACCTTTAGCTTAAAATCTCAGAGTCGTGCCGAAGAGTTTCTAACTGCTGGCTTCTCTGAGCTTCTTACTCTGCCCTATCCAGTCTTTAAGTCTGACATCATTAGCTGTGCCTGGGCCCAAACTCCGCTGCAGGTCTCAAAGTCAAACGAACACTGCAGCATCACTGAGAGTTAAAAACTGTCTAAATTCTTTCATCTTCAATAAAATGATCAGCGTTGCTGCTTTATCAGGTGTAACAATTAAGTTTAACATCCAAGCATCCATGAAAACAGGATTTATGAAGTTTAACACAGTTAGCAGGAAGTTAGCTCGCTAGCTTCCACCTAAGCATGATATAGCATGCTCTGACTGAGAGATTTATGAAAAATTCAAACGTACAGCTCTGCTATCACTTCAAACATAAATGAAGACAGAAAGCTAAACAGCAGTGACATTTGTAGGGTTACTGAAGTTGGGCTAGCTGGTATATAATGATGTGCTATGTGGCCGCTAGCGACACGGTTTGAGCACCGTTTAAGCACCGGCACCGTTTCAAAAGTACCGGTTTGGCACCGGTATCGGATAAAACCTAAACAATACCCATCCCTACTAATTAGTGTTAATTGGTCTTCCAGCTCTTCATTATGCTCAAATTTATTTTTTCCAGCCTCTTATTGCTACTTGTTCCAACTTTTTTGGGATTTTTATTTTTTATTTTTTTTATTAGTAATATAAACATACAAACAAAATGCACCATATATTACAGATTCAGAGAATAGACCTTTCTTACATATTAGCAACTTTCATACATAGTGAAAATAAAATATAAAGATGGGGTCACATAATTCAACAAATTATTAACTCACTAAATCAAAGTCTTCCATAAAGGAAATAAAAAAAGCAGCCTTTTTCTTTTTAACTAAAGTCAAAGATTTAACCAACAGGTTTAAGTCGTTTAAGCTAGTGTTGGTTTAGTCTTAAAAAAGCGACATTTATGTATAAAATGCTTGCACAAGATTAATAACACATTAACACCATAATTAGCTTTCTTTTCTTTCAAAAACACTCCAAACATTATCATATTTAAGGTAAATGGGGTAATTTGAATCCCACTGGAATAAAGCCAGGTATGAAAATCCAACCAAAATATTTGTATAAAATTGCACAAAAAGAATAGATGGTCCAAATCCTCCTCTTCTGTTTCACAAAATACACAATTACCCGTTTCTAATTTGAATCTATCACCAAGGAGTCTATTTGTCGGGTAAATTTTATTCAAGATTTTAAATTGGACTTCTTTCCTTTAGGAGGGATAGGGAAGGTGTCAGTTCTTATTTTTTCAATTTCTTTCCTTTGGAAATCTTTTAATATGTAATTACGTCTAAGTAAATTTGGAGAATAAAGACTCCTTAATGAAGATCTAAGAAACTTATTGTTGCATTTAACATCACAAAATCGAATACCATCTATATATAATTGCCTTAACTTGGGGGAGATGTCAGAATATATTATATCATTTACAACTATGTTTTTAAGTGACAATGGAATGGATTTTATAACCCGATTAAATTTACTTTTAGAACATTGGATATTAAATTTCTGGCAAAAATCTTGATGTCAACATGTCCTTCCTCATCTACAAAATGGGCAATTGCCCAAACACCTTTTGATAACCAATCTTGAATAAAAATAGATTTTCTGTTCATCAGCATATATCTATTGTTCCAAATTGGGCTATTATGTGGAGTGAAATTATGTTTAAATAACATTTTCCAATAAAGAAGGACCTGTTTATGGAATTCAGAGAGTTTAGCAGGTAGCTTAGTAATTTCAAAGTCACACTTTAGGAGAAAGTCGATACCCCCCAGTGTGTTAAAGACCTTACTTGGTATAAAAAACCAAATGGAGTGTGGATTATTTAGGAAGGATTTTAACCATTTAAGTTTCAAAACACCATTCATTATATCAAAATCAATTGCGTCTCCACCGCCTTCAATGTATGGTTTAACCAAATCATCTTTAGATATATAATGGCACTTATTCCTCCAAATAAAATTAAAATTCAAGCTATTAATTGTTTTAATAACTTTATTCGATATTGATAAAGAGTAAGCTGGATATATAAATCTAGATAAACTATCCATTTTGGTTAATAATTAGTGTTAGATTAGAGTTAGTGTTTCTAAAATAAAAGGATGTTCTACTGAATCGAAAGCTTTATAAAAGTCCAAGAAAAGAATAAAACTGTCATCACTAATCAGATCATTGTAGTCCAGTAAGTCTAAAACCAATCTGATATTATTATGAATGTTCCTGTCTTTCAAAAACCCTGATTGTGTCTCACTAATTAAACTTGAAACCCCTTGTTTGAGCCTTGTTGCAACTGAGCTAGAGAAAATTTTATAATCTGTATTTAATAAAGTTATGGGCCTTAAGTTATCCAATTGTCGTTTATCTTTGTTTGGTTTAGGAATTAATGTAATTAATCCTTGTTTCATGCTAGACATCAATTCTCCCTTTTCAATACTGGCCAGTATAGCTTTGAATAAAATTTCCCGTAAGTCTTCCCAAAAAAATTGGAAGAAATTAACTGTAAACCCATCTGGACCAGGGGATTTATTAAGTGCCATTTTCTTAACAGATGCATCTAACTCTTCAATTCTGAAGTCAGATTCACATAATCCCTTAAACGATTCATCAATTTTAGGGATCAGATTATCTATTTGATCAAAAAAGACATCACAATCTGCTTGAGAGAACTGTGAGGAGTATAAATTGGAATAGAATGTATAAGTTTCATTCTCCAAAATTTTAGGGTCGTCACATTCAATGCCATCAATTAACAGAGAAGATATAAAATTTCTTTTCTGTCTGCTCTTTTCTAAATTAAAAAAATATGAAGAATTTCTTTCCCCCTCCTCAATCCACTTGGCCCATGAACGCACAAAAGCTCCTTCTGCTTTATTTAGGTAGAGCTGATCTAATTTAGTTTGCAACTCCATAAGTTTACTCCTTTCTTGGATATTTAGATCATCTTTACTACAGCAATAAGTAATTTCTTGGAATAATTTACATTCATATTCTCTTTGCTTTTGACTTATGGTTTTACTGAATTGAATACTAAATTCTCTAATTTTGAATTTAATGAATTCCCATTTACTGATATATCCTACAATTAGATGATCAGCCATAATATCTTTTATAATTTTTTTTGACTATGTTGCAGTAGTCTTCATTTTGTAAAAGTTTGGCATTGAACTTCCAATAAGTTCTTTTATTTGATTGTCTAATTTCGGATTCTAAGCACAGTTCAATAAAGCAATGATCAGATAGAGGTGCATTTGACATCACAACTTTTACAGTGTGGCTAAGAATGATGTCACTTCCTAGCCAATAGTCTATTCTAGACTTACAAGCTCCATTTGGTTTAAACCAGGAAAAGCTCTTAATTCCTGGATTTCTTACTCTCCAAATATCTGTCAAGTTGTTATTTATCAAAAAATCTATAATACTTTTTTGGGATTTGTTGACACTGTGAAATTTTGAATCAACATATTTTTCCTTTCAAATGTTTCTCGGATTGAACTTTTGATCTGTCATCTACGTTCTATTCTGAATAAAATATTGACATTTGCCATCTCCACATCATTGCATTCAGTTTTTATTCACAATTTGATTAGTGTCCCAGCTTTTTTGGAATCCGGTTTGTACACGGCGTGCTGCGGGGAAAAGCCTGTTCTAATGTTTGAGTCTAAGGTCTATTTGTTGGCACCTGGCGGCTCTTTTTTGCTTCTCATCCGTCTCTGCTCTTTCACGTGATTCAGTTTATTTTGAAAGGTTTCCACAGGATCTTGAGCTTTATTGTGAAAGGTTTATGTGGAACATAAACAAGCGGACACGCGATGGTGTTACCGTCGTTGTTGCTAACGACAACGCATTAAAACAGGCGCTTGTCCGTCCGTAGTGTGGTTGTATTAAATATAAGAGAAAGAGAGAACTTTAAGAAATGAATATAGCCACTACAGTGACCATCAAAACATGAAAAAATATTGCTGTAAACAGTTTATTTTGCGACACCACAAAACAAACGATAGTGTAAAATGAAAGAACGTTTTTATATCGTCATCTGATATATATGGTTATATCGAACAGCCCTAACATCACCTGTCTTCACCTGCTGGCCATTAGACAGACTGCAGGTTAAGGCAGTCCTGAAAATCCTGCACCCAAACTTTGCACTCTAACCAGCTATTTGGCTGAATGCTGAAGACTAAAGACACATGTCTGCTCTGATCCTGCTCACACTGGAAAACACTGTGTGTGAGAGAAAGAGGGCTGGATGGCAAGTGTTCATGTTGGAAGGAGAATATTTGTTTTCAGAGGAAATTCTGCAGAAATTCTGCCTGAACACAAGCAGAATGAATCCAGATGAATTCCACACTGGGACCATCACAGCGAGGCTGCTGTCCAAAACAAAAGCTGCTCCAAGGCTTCACAAAGCTTCTGCAGTCCCACTCAGTCATATTTTCCCTCATGGTTCTGATGGAGCTCATGGAGGAAGGGCTGCTAACTGTAATGTTCCCGAACCCTCGTCTATGTTAATGTGTAACACTGCAGAGCAAACAAACAGTCTAGAAACGAATTGTGTAAAAAGCAGTTGAAGCTTAGTTGCTCTGGACGTTAGCTCCAAAGCAACTAACAGAGATTTAATGAGCAAAAGGAAACTGTAGAGTTAAACATGAATCACTTCTTACAATAAAAGGTGTGTGTGTGTGTGTGTGTGTGTGTGTGTGTGTGTGTGTGTGTGTGTGTGTGTGTGTGTGTGTGTGTGTGTGTGTGTGTGTGACACAGAGAGAGCTGGATGGGAAGAATTCATGTTGGGAGCAGAACATTTGTTTTCTGAGGAAATTCTGCAGAAATTCTGTGTGAACAGGGTGAGAGGCGGCAGCCTGCCCATACGGAAAAGAAATAGTAAAAACGTATATGATTTACTCATGAAAGTGGCCACTTTCGCATTACTTTCATACATTGTTTTAGTAAGTATCAGAAACATACAAGTTTCATTATATAATTTTTCAAGGGATATTATATCTGTTTTCACACTTATATGCTTTTCATACAAGTTTCACACAAGACAGATACAAACTTTATAAGATTTATGTATATCTTTTCCATATGGGTGTCGCAGGGCTCTCGTGTATAGCACATTTATAATTATAGATATAATTACTAGGGGTGCAACGATACACAAAATTCACGGTTCGATATTTTTTCGATACAAAAAATGTTCATGCCTTTTTAATTTGTCATTGATTAAAATTATAAATATATATTTTAACTCAAAAGTACAGTTTTTATATGTAATGTTGCTGAAACAACAAACTAATTTAAAAAATAATAAATCTATCTGATGGAGGAATCCCTCATCTTTGGAAAAGAGAGTTTATTACAGAGAAATGGCTCTTTTCAAAATAAAAGCTATACTATACGCTTCTTCTGGGCTATATTCTCAGCAGCATATTAAACATATCATATTGTTGCGGTTTTTTAATTTGTTGCGTTTTTTAACAGGATATTTGCAAAATGGTCTTTGATCAGTGGTTGATGATCAATTGTCATAATAATTTGCATATTATTGATCAAGGAACTGAGCTCACAGTCATTATGCAGATGTCCTGTTTATGAGGTTGGAAACCTGCAGTCAGCTGAGACTGAACAAGTCACCTGGTGATGACGTTTGTCCCACTGAAAACGTCCAGGTGAACAGTTGAACTACAGGGCGTCACAGCAGTTTACGACAGTTCGTATCGTGTTACGGTAGAGTTAAGCGGTGCAGCTGAAGTAAACATGCGGTAGTGTGAGAGAAGACTACGGTAAGCTATAAGCGTGTAACGTTGACTGTGAATGTAGGCGGTTTGTCTCCGTTAGCTTCCCCGGTTAGCTCGGAGCATTGTAGCTAGCGCCGCAGTGCTAAGCTAGCGGAGCAGCCGCGGTGCGTGTCGGGAAAGCTGAGCGGCCACACCGAGGGAAGTTTAGTGTCCTCGGCTCCAGCCTCAGGGCGCAAAAGCAGCTTGAAGTTATCGCGCCAGTCTCCGTTAAAACCTCTGACAGGTTTGAAGCTTCGCTCTCACAGAAACAAACTGGTTCATGGCTGAACTTCTCCTGTCGTTTGCTCAATAAACTCTCCCTTATCTACACTGGAGCCCTGCTGGTTTTACTGGACCGGGTGAAAATGTGGCTGCACTGAGTCCGCGTCCGTGCTGTCCCCCGACTGAGCTCCGTGCAGACCCCACAGGCGTGTTTCTCACCCCTGCAGCTCTTTCTCAGGTTGTTTCTAATGATGTCACATCGTTGTTATATTTTTCTATTTTGCGCTTTAAAAGTACTAATCTGCCGACTAACCTACCAGTGAAACCATTCACCAAGTTAATGTTTGCCACGCGTCCTCACTTAGCACCAGCTCTATGATTCAGTCTGAGCAGCAGTGACCCTGCAGCTGAGGAAGCCTCCACCTCATGATGCAGGAGCAGGACACTTGGGTGGAGCAGCTGCTTGGTGTTGAGTAGGTTCTGAAACACGGACAGGAAGGTAGAAAGTGTCTGCTCGGCTCACAGCAGCAGCAGCTCTGTCAGACCTTTGTCACTGTTCAGAGCTGTCACTTACAGAGGGCAGTTATTTCTTTAATGGTTGCTGTATAAACACAGTTGATTTGAAGCAGGAAGGAGGGTAATGTGACTTCTCTGGGAGGATGTGCTGGACTGCAATCGCTCCTAAAATAAAGGTTTGGATGTGTGACACAAACCATCCTCAGCTAAAGTGCTTTAAGTTTAGACGGCGAGCACAGAGATCGCTCTGCACTCGGGCCCACGCTTGGCTTCGGGGCCGGCCTCCATCACAGTGACTGCAGCACTGCGGTCGGTGTAACGCCTGTCTGTCGTCTGTGTTTCTGCAGATGGAGAATTACAGCAAAGCTCGCACCGTGGAGCAGCCGTGCGTCTGTCCGTTCCCCGGCCTCACCGCCGACACGCCGGAGATCCACGTCAAAGATGGCAGCAAGATCCGCAACCTGCTGCGCTACGCTCTGAGCCGCATGGAGGCCAAAACCCGAGCGGCTGACGAGGAAGTACGACCTCAACCCGAGGAAGGCGGCGTAGAAGCACCGCAGGAGGCCCCGGGCCGGCCGCTCTGCAGACATGTTGTCTTCACCGCGAGCGGGAAGGGCGTCTCCAAAGCCATCACGTGCGCGGAGATCGTGAAGCGGCGTGTGAAAGGGCTGCACCAGCTCACCAAGCTCCTGTACGGCACTGTGGAGGAGGTGTGGGAGCCGCTGGAGCCCGCCGCTGGCCTCGACAGCCTCACGGTCAGCAGGAACCTGCCTGTCATCTGGATCCTCCTCTCCAGAGAGCCGCTGGACTCCAACCAGCCGGGGTACCAGGCGCCGGGCCGCTACGACGCCCTGTGGACGCAGGCGGCCAACAGGGAGGAGGGCGGAGGGTTCAGCGGGCAGAGACCTGGACACAGGAGAAAGCGAGGAGGGGGCGGTGGCGGCAGAGGGAAAGGATCCGGCCGTCAGAGCGGTCGGTCGAGAGAGGCGGCCAAAGGACAGAGTTGATTCAGATTTCTGAAGCAGCTGCTTGGAGCTCGGAAACTTTGTCCTCCTGAAAAGTCGTAGCTGGAGACGCAGCTCTCATCACGGCTGCGACCACGAACGGGGAGTTTGTGTCCGTTTGAATCTAAGAAGAGCCGGAAACTGCACACGTCTGAGAAGATGTCCCGCAGAGTTAAATCAGCTTTAAGTTTCAGAGTCCCCGAGTTTAATTTGTGTGTGAGCTGATAAGAAAGCAGGAGGCGAGTGTTTCTCACACTGAACTTTGCTGTTTGTAAAATAAATGATTTTATTTACAAGAAGAAAAAGTTTGTTTGTGGGTTATTAAAGTGGTAAAACCAGGTTTATTTTCTCCCTTTAATTTCAGTTTCTGGGATCACGGCTGAATTTATTTGTGCTCGATTAGCTTTTAATTAGCAACCAGCCGAATAACGTGATAAGAGATGGAGAGGAGGCCCTGCTGTGCAGAGCTGGGGCCACATTTCATAATGATGCTGCTTTGCTAAACGTGGGCGATGCAGCTTCTCTGCACGCAGCTCGCCTTGACCTGACGCCTCCTTTGACGGCCACCCTCCCTAACAGTTTTGATCCTGCTGAGCTCTGGATAGCTTTAGTAAGGTAAGGTAACTTTATTTATACCCAAAGGCAAGGTAAATTTGCTTTACAGAAAAATGACAGCATTTGACATCCCTTTAAAAACACACATACCTAGTAAATATATAAAACTCACTGTGACACATACTTTAAATTTCGAATCAAAAACAGTTCTTATTTAATTCAGTGACAGCAACGGGGACAAAGCTATTTTTATAACGCTTTGTCCTGCATCTCGGAAATAGAAACCTCCGTCCTGAGGGAAGAAGCTGAAATTCACCCCTTAGAGGATGGGAAGCATTTTTAAGGATTGATAAAGCCATCCTCTGTACCTGCTCAGAGTACAGGGAGGCTAAACAAGACTGTGGCTCACCTATCAGACGACTGGACCATCTCACTATCTGATTTAGAGAGTTTTTCTCTGTGACAGAGGTCTGACCAAACCATGCCACCAAACAAAAGGATAAAACAGACTCAATAAAAGAACGATAAAACAAAGTTAAAATTTTTTGGTCAATGTGGAAATGAACAAGTTTCCTAAGGCAATAAAGGTGCTGGTGACCCTTTTTACAAACTGATTTGCAATTTTGATCAAAATAGCTACTTAGCCTTTCTTCAAAAATCAAGTGTCTGCTTAGGTTTGTTGTGTTTGAGCTCTCTTTGCTCTCAGCGTGGAGCTTCCACATTAGCGTGTCAGACGAGAGCGTTCAGACATGTGAGGCTGACCAGCTGGAGACGAGCCGCCTGATCGCTGCGTCTTTAACAACAGTTTCCTGCCACCTCTCTCTCTCTCTCTCTCACTCACACTCTCACACACACACACACACACACACACACACACACACACACACACACACACACACACACACACACACACACACACAGTGTGTGTAAGTGCTGAACCCACAAAATGTCAGTGCTCACATCAAACTGGCTCTCACAGGGAGCTGTTTTTATTGGACTTCATTACTTGGATTTCCAGAGAAAACTGAGTTCAGTCAGTGCTTTGGATGTTTGATCCCACAGGCAGCCGAGGTCGCACACACATACTTTGTTCAGTGATCGAAACCTTACAAAACAGGTGATTTTAGGGTTTTCAATAAGTGCTGCATCTGCAGGAAGTGACAAAAACACAGCATGGGTTGTGGACTCTGCACTAGACTTACTGATCCGTCCTCCCCCGAGGAGCTGCAGCCCTCTGGTTTCCTTACTTGGTGGGGAACTCGAGGGCCGGCGTCCTGCAGGTTTTAGATGTGTCAGCTGGTTTAAACGGCTAAATGACCTCCTCAGCATGTCTTGAAGTTCTTCAGAGGTCTGGTAATGAACTAATCGTGTCATGCAGGTGTGTTGACCCAGGGTCAGATCTCAAACCTGCAGGACACCGGCCCTGGTAACTGTTGCTGGGATTTGGTGTTTTATAAATAAAGGTACTGGAATTGAATGGAGGACCAAAGCCTAGAGGTCATCTCAGGAGGTTGGCCAGCTGTCGTCTCCTTTACAGATTTACAAAATCTAAATCTTTAATCCAAAGCAGGAGCCGAGCAGGTGGAGGCGGTCGGCATGGTGACGAAACCGGGTCACATGATGGCACATAAGGAGTGCCGACATGCAGCTGCCGGGCAGGTGTGTATGCTGACCAGGTAACTGAACAAAAGTGAAACTAAAGAGGGCGGGGACAGGAAGTGACACTGACCCGGGACCACAGAACCAAACAGGAAGTGGATTCAAAGAGAAACTGAGCTTGTTGAACTCTGCTGTTCTCCATACAACCCTTTGAATCTGCCTCCCTGAGTTCAGCATGCAGGCTTGAAGCTGTGTGTGTGTGTGTGTGTGTGTGTGTGTGTGTGTGTGCGTGTGCGTGTGCGTGTGTGCGTGTGCGTGTGCGCGCGCGCGCGCGCGCGCGTGCGTGTGTGTGTGTGCGTGTGTGTGTGCGTGTGTGTGTGTGTGCGTGTGTGTGTGTGTGCGTGTGCGTGTGTGTGTGTGTGCGTGTGTGTGTGTGTGCGTGTGCGTGTGTGTGTGCGTGTGCGTGTGTGTGCGTGTGCGTGTGCGTGTGCGTGTGTGTGTGTGTGTGCGTGTGTGTGTGTGTGTGTGTGTGCGTGTGTGAGCAGTCTGCTGGTGATCCCGGTGGCATCTTGTGTTGCTCTTGATCCTTTTATCTCTTCGGTCGGCCTCCTCAGGCTCTCAGCTGCTCACAGCACAAGAGGATTACTCCGTTTTCCTGCAGCCATCTGCGGCCGGAGTGGGGAATGGGTCGGTTTGGACAGGTACAGGAGGGGTTGGGGTTGCTCCTGGTCTTCTGGCTGACGATGGGGCTGGAGCCGGCTCAGGGTCGGCACCCTCTGCCCATGCTGTGGCTGATGCCGGGAAGCTCCAGGTTGGGCGGAGAGAATCTGACGGCAGACGTGGCTCCGGCTGTAAGACTGGCTCTGCAGGACCTAAAGAAACAACCGCCACCGCTGGGGAACTACGAGATCCAGCTCCAGCGGCTGGACTCACAGGTGGGTCTCAGACCCGGTGATTCGCTGCCTCTATGGGGGCACAACTCTGTTCTAAAAACTGCTTTAGCTTCTTGAAACCAGACGAGATGATTGAGCAACAGCACGTGCTCACCAGGCTCCAGCTCCTGCTCTCTGGTCCTTTTTAAACTCTAATGGGACAATAATTTAAAAAAGCATGTTTTAGACCAGGAAAGTGTTACTGAGCTCAGAGCTCATAAACGTCTATGTAATTAGATGAGTCGCCATCTGCTGGTCATATAAAGAAAGTTAAAGATAAAGGAGGTTAAGCGTTAGCTTCACTCCGAAGCTGTGCCCGTGTTTATTTATCTGCAAAGGCTATTAAATATGGGCAATTTTCTAACTGATCTTTTTTCCCGTGTTGGAACAAATACGTCTGTTATTATTCTCTTTTTCTTTCACTGCAGAATTTCACACTGCAAAGCAAAACAGAAATAAATACACCAAAAATAGATCCGTAGCAGCAGATTTTACTCTCAGCCTCGTATCTCTGAAACTATCAAACATGCACGTTTTTCAGATGTGGACTCTAAAGCGACCACATGCATGTAATGAACAAACAACTAAAAGATCTGAACGGAAAAGGAAAAGTTATCCAAAGAGTTTCTTGATGCGTCATCCAGGTGAGGACGTCCCAAAAGTAATTCTGTTCATCTGGACGTTTTCAGTGATGTTACTGGAGCCGTTCCCCAGCTATCTGCGAGCGCTGCTCGTGACCTTTGACCAGTGGCCATGAAAATGTGCTTATTAATGATAAAGGAAGTGACCTCACAGCCGTCACGCTGACGCGGACACTCAGTAGAACCTGCGGTCAGCTGAGACTGAGGAACTTGGGTGATGATGAAGTGTTTGAAAACGTCCACATGAACAGAATCAACCTTTTTGGACTTCTAAAAATATTTCAGGTCATATTCAGGTCCATTGTTGGAAGCCTACACCTGGCACAGGTGGTGCTGCAAAGCTGAATGATGTTTCCGTTGAACCTCTGAGGCTGCTCCATGTTCTCGCAGCTGAAACATGCATGAACTCGACCCGTGTCACAGCTATTCTCACCTGTCTTCCAGTGCGACCCTGCTAAAGCGCTCAAAGCCCTGTTTGATGCCATGTGGGCGGGGCCGAAGTACCTGCTGCTGTTTGGAGGGGTGTGTCCACCTGTAACGGCGCTCATCGCTCGCGCTCTTCCGGCGCTCGGCCTGGTGCAGGTGCTGACCTCAGCCTCACAGTGGTGACGTAATGCAGCCGTGTATATGACAGGTAACTTCTGCTTTCCCAGGTGTCTTTTGCGGCCTCGGCTCCCGGCCTGTCCAACAGGAAGTTGTACAGAAACCTGTTCAGCACGGTGCCGTCAGACCGAGCGCTGAACCAGGCCGCCGTGAAGCTGCTGCAGCGCTACAAGTGGACCAGAGTCGGCGTGGTCACGCAGGAAGGACCCAGACTCTCCGAGGTGAACGTGGGGCGTAGCTTCAGCCTTAAGCATGCACTCTTTCTAATGCCCAGCAGGGGGCGCGTTTACCGTGAGAACATGAAACTACTGTGCACCTGATCTCTGACCTCACTGAACATCTTTCTGATGACCTGCTGGTTCTCCTAAGAGTCAGGAGGGCTGGAATTAATGCGGCGTTGCATTCTGGTTACCAATCCTTTACCGTGAGAGCGCGCGAGGTGGAGGTGAGAGGCCGGAGGACACGGCCTCTCACCTCCACCTAGAAAACCTAAGATCTCAATGATGAAAACAGCTGAACCTTCAGAAACAGGCTGTTGTAACCAGGGGCCGACGTCACAATAGCCATGTCCATCTTTTATATACAGTCTACAATGGTGACTCTGAAATAATGAAGATTTTCATGAAACTCTGATATCGTGGACTTAACCAACATCATCAGTGCCTCTTATATTTATTTCATTTCTCTGAATCGTAGCTGCACTAAAACCTAAAAGCAGGAGCCAGGAGAGCACGATGAGCTCTGCCACTGCAGCAGAGTAGGAGGGGTGGATAATGAAACAATCTTAGTCGTGTTTTTAAAGAAAGAAATTCTTTGTTTTCAGATTCACGTGTGAGTACTTCGTCTCTTCTGCCTTTTATGTTGTTTCTTATTTTCAATGTGGGTCAAACTAACCGGCCGATTTAAGTTGAAGGAATCTGAACTCTGAGGAAACCTTTAAGGCTTAAAGTGAACTTGCAGTTTTTTCACTTATGAAGTACTCACAGTACAATGAAGGAGAGGGACGGGTCTGTGAATGTTAGGGAATAACAGCCTCATGACGAAGCAGCTGTGAGACGTCCGACTACTTTTATTTGTGCAGATGAAGAAGGACCTGATCAGACAGCTGCTGAGAGCCGGCGTTCACGTCGCCGTCGCAGAAAGCCTCTCTGGAGACGTCTGCGGCCGCCTGAAGAAACTGAAGGTACAGGCGTCCCTTTACTTTTGCTCACTTCAGTCTCTTAGTGCCGTCAAAGCAGCTGAGCCTCATCCCAAACTCAAGGATTATTACTCGCTCTTATTTTGAAGGATGAGGACGTTCGCATCATCATCGCACAGCTGGAAGATGAGTCTGTGTCTGAGGTGTTCTGCTGTGTAAGTACTCTACAGAGCCAAAAGTATGTGGACACACTTTAAGGGCCTTTTAATCTTCCAGGGTTTCTGTAATAACATTTCTGGCTTTTCCAGATTTTAGCGTAGAAGCCTGTGATGGACACGGACCTGACCTGGTGGATAATAAGAGCCTGTTGTCTTGTTTCCTCAGGCGTACAGACTGAACCTGTTTGGAGCTCGGTACCAGTGGCTCGTAGCTGGCGGAGGAGCAGCTGGGTGGAGGCTGGGGTGGAAGTTTTCTGGCTGTACGGCCAACAGCCTCCTGGTGGCGGCAGACGGGTCCATCCGGCTGCAGGTCCGAGAGCTCGGCAACGCCAACACGCCGGGAGTCTCTGGACGGGTCAGAAACAGTTTGAAACAAACATGCAACAGTCAGGCTTGTAGAGCCGCAGGCAGCGGCTTTAGGCCACTGCTCTCCCTCACACTGGGTACAAAAGATGGCCCCACTGATGCTTTTTGGCTTTTGGAGCGAGAAATGATTACGCTGGGATACGAGGGAGGAGCTTTTCAGCAAACTGAACCTACAGACTGTGAGGGTTTCATCTACAAATGAAGCCAAAAACATGGGAGTCAAATTTATGGGCACTGACTCACTCAAAGTCGGCCTCAAGTGGTCATTAGTGGAACTGCAGGTTACGGCTTCAGGTTCCTCGCAGCCCCCCGAATCTGTGCAGGACAGATGGAGAGTTAGCCTGAAATACTAGTAATAATAATGCAAATATAATAACTTTTATTTAGATATAGCACTCTTCACAGAGAAGAACCAAACTGAGCTTTAATCAAAGGACAACTTTTGGACTTTTGATCATCCTTAGAATAAAGCAGGTCCTTTAATGGTGGCCTTGTCCTGCAGACTCCTCAGGACTACCAGGACTCCTATCTCAGGCAGCTGATCCAGGAGGGGTCAGAGGTCAGCTCGCTGCACTCCTTCGCCTATGATGCCGTTTGGGTCGTTGCCAAAGCTCTGAGCCAGGCGACGCAGGCGGCGAAACAGAGAGAGAAATACAGCCCTCGGAGGAACGTGACGGTCAGCGAGGAGGAGGTGGCGAGGATGTTGCTGGAGGCCGTGAGGAGCACGCGGTTCGAAGGAGTCACAGTGAGCAGACACACAGTAACGAGCGTCACTGACCACACGTGGTCATCAGGCCTTTCAAAACAGAGCGTAGACGTCCAGCTGAAAGGCTTGAAGACCAACTCGCCTCACCGTGAACATGTTTGTGCTTTCAGGGTCCGGTTTTCTTTCGGAACGGGGAGAGAATGACGTCGATCGAGCTGCTCCAGTTTCAAGGTGCCAAAGATCCTGAAGTTAATTTGATGTAAACAATGATTTCGTGCTATATCACCATCAGTCAGTGATGAATCCATGATGTGTGTGTGTGCTCAGTCAGCAGTGGTGTCCTGGTGGGGGAGTTCAATACCAGCACCCAACAACTCCGCCTGATGCACCACCTGCTCAGGTTCAAAGGTCAGAAACTAAACTTACATTTTATTTTGAAAGGCATCAAAACTGGAAGAGATGAAGAGTTAAAATGTAAAGCTGCGGTGAATTGCACCGTTAAAGCCGACCTGCTGCTCGGTGACGATGAACCAAAGATAAACACTGATCAGATGTGCTGATGCTGCAGGTCCAGGACCAGCTACAGACCAGCCTGCTGTCCTTCTGCAGCACCGTCACATCAGCCTCCGCCTGTACATCGTCATATCATCGGCTGCCGGTGTGACCGTCATCATCGCTCTGATCGTCCTTTTCTTCGTCATCGTCAACCACAAACGCCGGTACGACGTCTGTAAGTTCACCGACACGTTACAGCAAACAGTGAGAAACTGAGCGCCCTCTGCCCGCAGGCGGCTCGGCTCGGGCGGTGCATCCCAGGACGAGCTGCTCCTGCTGGGCGTCCTGCTCTCCTCCTCCTCGGTGCTGTTCTCCGGCCTGGACGAAGCCTCGCTGTCGGACTGGATGTTTGGGGTTCTTTGTTCTGTGAGTTCCGCCTGACCTGAGTCTTACACGGCGACCGCGAACTGAAAACACACAGCTCTGTCCCAGAAACAGCACGAGGCTGGAAAAATCGAGTATTCGTGGTTTGGAGTTTTTACCAGAGAGTTTGACTCAATCACAAAGACACGCAGAGCAGTTTTTAGCTCAGGGTGATGCAAAAAGGATTAAAGTATGTGGTGTGAACGGTGCTCCTTGAAATATTTAATAATCATAATCAATTATGAAAATTCCTCCTTAATATCTGTCTATCCATCCATCCCAGCAGGCACACCCTGAACTGGTCGCCAGCCTGTCGCACACAGAGACACACAACCATTCACCTCACATTCACACCTTAAACTGTGGGAGGGTGGGGGCGTACCCGGCCTCACTCCTGCCTCTGCTGGATGTTAGATGAACTGCAGTTTATGATTGCTGGAGGTTTCACTAACTGTGAGAGATGATAAATGATATTCTGGGTCCTGCAGGTCCGTCTGTGGACTCTCGCCGTGGGGCACACTGTGGGCTTCGCTGTGCTCTTCACTAAAGCGTGGAGGGTCTACTCGGTGTCCAGCATCAATCAGAAGGTAAATCAGCTGCTATAGTCTGCTCGTAGTTTCTGAACTCCTGTGAGCCTCAGACTATAAAACTATGAAATCCCTGAAGGCTTGTTTCTGATTGTTTCTCTGTACGTCCCACAGCAGAGCCGAGCGCCGTCAGCAGGCTGCGTCCTATTCTGGTTATTCCTGGTGGACACGCTTGTTTTAACCTCCTGGCAAATCCTGGACCCCCTCAGATGGGTGGTGCTTCAGCACAACACAGAGGTCTTTAAATGCAAATATTTACTGTAAATCACAGCAAAGGGGTTGATGGGAAATGCATCTGAGCTTTCATCACCACTATTGTTTATCAGTCAGTGATTTAGTGAAAATTAGAAATAAAAATATATTTACTGTTTTACTGCTTTGAGAAATCCGTCCATCCATCCATATCCACCCTTACTGCTGCTGAGTGGACCCTGGCCCCTGCTGCAGATGTAAACTGAAGATCATTTGTTTGTGTGGACTGACGCAAACCAACTGTTCTGGTCTTTCAGGGCGACGCTGCTGAGGAGGACGTCATCATCCGGCCGTACTCTGAACGCTGCAGCAGTGTTAACATGGAGCTGTGGCTCACTGTGGTCTATGGATACAAAGCACCTCTGCTGGTCAGACTCAAAGTTCTTATCAAATATCTGATGTTACGCTGCAGTTTAGGCCAAGTTGCAATCTTTAAGAACTACTATTATTATTATTATTAATAATAATAATACAGGCACACCCTGTATGGACCACTCTACTGCTCTGTTTTACCACCTCTGCTTCTCATGTACAATGAACAGAGCCTTAGCACCAAATATAAATTGTTGCAGATGGAAGAAGTCCTATTTTGAGCCATCCTACCTCTATTTATTTTCTTCTTTATCTTTGCAGAGCCTCTTTAGCATCACAATAAATAAGATTTATAATAAAAAAAAACAAATTGTTTTTTTTTTAAATATAAGAACATAAGTTTCCTAACATCAACATTTCTATTCCTGGACGTTAAAACACATGCACAGTTCACTGAATAATGAGCAAGAAGAAAACAGTTTGTAGCCTCATTAGCACCCCCATGCGGCCATACTGTTCATCACATGCCATAAAAATAGACTTCGTCCTGGGCAAGTAGTATATATTTAAAAAAAGCAAATAAATATTTTTATGCTGATATTTAAAATGTGAATTTTATAAATTAGCATCCATGTAATTGGTTTTGAGACGTGTGACAAATTAGAGGTTTGATTTATTGATAATCAATTAGAAAACCAATCAGTGATTGTGATCTCACAGATTTCTCAGTTTGAGTTTGTTTTGTGATAAGTTTCAGAACAAAAATAACAAAGATGCTCTAATATCAGTAATGTTGTAACTTTTCCAGTTTTAAAACTGTTAATCATCAGCTGATTGAAACCAGATTTTTATGGCAGCTGTGATCCAAGTTTAACAGAGTCCATCCAAGACAGAGCTGCAGGATCAGAGCATCAGCAGCTCATCATGAGGGTCACTGGATTTCTGCGCTTTGATAAAACCTGATGTTTTGTCTTCAGCTTCTCGGATGTTTCCTGGCCCTGAACATCTGGACCGCAGAGGTCAACGAGCCGGCGGGCAGCGGCAAACACCTGGCGCTGAGCACGTTTGCCCTGACGGCGTTCAGCGTGTCAGGAGTGTTGGGATCGCTGCTGATGTCCCACAATCCTCCAGTTCAGTTCTGTGTGAGCAGCATCCTCATCCTCTGCTGCAACCTCTTCATCCTGAGCGGGTGGTTTGGACCGAAGGTCAGCGTCACGCCTCGTATTTTCATTCTTTCATTTAGACTTTGAGTCAAACGCAAACCCGCTGAGGGTAAAAGACTCACGATCGAGAGATGTCCGCAGTTTAGGTCACACCAACAGATGCTGCACATCTGGCAGGACCGATGCTGCGTGTTGGACTCTTGCTTGTTTTCTATGGCAATGAGCAAATGTTACCCAACAGGAGGCCATGACAGGCTGAAGGGCAGTCAGCTGTTAGGTCGCAGACAGATGCAGACACCACTGTTTTCGTGGCTCCTCCTTCATCACACATGAACGATGATGACTGACCTTTGTCTACTTGCAGATTGTGTTTGTGTGCTGGAGCGGCGGCGGCCTGCAGCAGGCGTCCGGGCTGCAGGGTGATGCTGCACAGGAAGATGAAGATCAGCTGAGCAGGTTGAATCAGCAGCTCAGGAGTGAAAGTGCACAGGTGAAGCGTGTCAGCTGCAGCGAGAGAATAGAAGCACAACACAGAAGGAACAGTTTTATAACCGACGCCTGTTTTTCCTTCCTTCAAATTAAATTTGATGTAGTTTGAAGATTTGGCGAGCTTTTTCTCCACTTCCACTTAGATCCATAATTAGTTGGACAAAGACAGTTTTTGTCGTTTTGCATCTGTACACAATCAAAACTATCAAAAACTTCTACCACACATAGATTTTAAATCTAATAATGAAGACGTGAGTGAAGTGCAGGCTTCCACAGTCACTGACGCTGAGAGTTAAACTTTACTGGACCAATGAGCAGCTTCACTTTGATCCTGTTATGTCAGGGGAAATGAAGCAGATAAAATCACTGATGTTTATTCAAAGTGTTGAAATAGTATTTTATCGCTTTCATACACAAACATCACAAAATGTAACCAAGCCAAGAACACTTTGAAAGAGGTGGCGTGTCATTGTCCGAGTCTACAAGCAGGAAACAGCTTCATGAAGTTCACAGCAAGCTGCAAAAGGCTGGTTACACTCACGATGGCGGAGGCAGCGTGATGATACGGGCATGCATGGCTGCCTGGAGCCAGCTCACTGCTGATTACTGCTGATGTGACCGAAGCAGTGGGCTGAACTCTCTGCTCACATTCACACAGAGCTTCACAGTGCACGTGGATAACGAGCAAATCAAACTGCACAAAGCAACCCAAGAGTTTCTCACGGCATGAAATGGGGTTTTCTTCCATATGCAAGTCATCCAGATGTTCTTAGTGCAGTAGAGTTATTAAAACAAAAATGAAGGCAGAGACACACAAACCAGCTGAAGGTGCTGCAGGAAGAACCTGCACTGCCTCTGAAAACAGAGATCGGTGTAAGAAAATGTCTCTAATTACTAAACAGTTCATGCAAAGTTTTTTTTTAAATTCCTTAAATTAAAGTTGAACATCTGGACTTTGATCTGTTATTTAAAACTCACTGTGGTGGAGTAGAGAGGCGGCGCTATAGCAAATTATAGGCTTAAGCGTGTTTAACTACTTAAATGGAGCTTCACTGAGACAGTCTGTCTCTGTCGCTGTCTGCGCTTCATTAAATATTGGTTGGATTTTAATGTTTTATTCCCAGATGTGCATTTTTACGTGTGTGGTTTGTTTGTTTGCAGCTGGATGTGGAAATAGAAATCATCAGAATGGAGCTTTCTGAGACATCGGGGACGTTTCAGCGTCTGATGAGAGACAAACACGGTAATCATCACTCGCTCTGAGAGTTAAACATATGTACTCTGTCAGTGTGTGATTCCTGATAAGTACATAAAAGCATTTTTCCCGTGAAGCAGCCGAAATCGGATCAGTGACTCATGAAGCTCAGATCTGTGCGAAAAACAGAAACAGCGAGAGCGAAGCTTCGACCCTGAAAGACATCAACTCACCCGAACAGTGAGTCCAACACACAAAACACCTGAGGGAAACATAGCAAACATTTTCTTGCTCATGTGTCTGTAAAGTCAAACGTGTATCGATAATTACATTGACATTATCTGGAAGTCCCACAGGATCTTGGCTCACTGAGCACGCGGTCGGTTGGGGCCATCTTCCTGATTTACTTGTGTATGCTAGTTGTCTCATCCTGTGGTAGTGACGCTTACTGCCTCCATGTCCTTCTTTTCACTTAGCGTACAGCCTCAGGGTGCTGGCTTTAGGGTGAAACCCTCCATGCATGGTGAGGAGCTTCCTTGTTTTGATGTTAGTGGCGTCTATTTCAGGACCTGCCTGACCCTCTGCAGGAACTTGGTAGTTGCAGCTTTCCTAGCGGCCTCTTCATGGTTCCCATCTACCTGTGGGATGCCCAGGTACTTGTAGCTGTCCTCTATGTCTATGGGATTGCACTTCTGGAAGTTTAGAGTATCTTCCCTCTCTTTGTTACCATCCGACTACACTTCTCCAGTCCGAACGACATTCCAATGTCATTGCTGTATAGCCTGGTAGTGTGGATCAGTGAATCGATGTCTCGTTCACTCTTGGCATACAGCTTGATGTCATCCATGTACAGGAGGTGGCTGACAACTGCTCCGTTCCGTAGTCGGTATCCGTAGCCAGTCTTGTTAATGATCTCACTGAGGGGGTTCAGGCCTATGCAGAACAGCAGTGGGGGCAGAGCATCTCCTTGGTAGATCCCGCACTTGATGGTGACTTGTGCTATGGGCTTGGAGTTGGCCTCTAGTGTTGTACGCCACATCCCCATTGAGTTCCTGATGAAGGCTCTCAGGGTCCTGTTGATCTTGTACAGGTGTTGGCATTAGGCAGTGAGGGGCATCGAGTCATGGGCCTTCTTGAAGTCAAACCAAGGCAGTGCACAGGTTGGTCAGTCTGGTCTTGCAGTCTTGGGTGACTGCTCGGTCTGCTAGTAGCTGGTGTTTCTCCATCCACGTATTGAGCCATGTGTCTGTTCATCCACTATGATGCCTCGCAGGTTCTTCCACATGGTCCTGAGTCAGGTTATTGGCCGGTAGTTGGATGGGCCAGTTCCTTCTGGGCTCCTTTGGCATCAGGAGTGTCCCGCCTTCAGTTAGCCATTCCAGGCGTCTCTCATTGATTAGCAGGCAGTTCGTTTGTGCTAATTGATGCTAATGGAGTGCAGTCAGCTTCTTTTGCCAGTATAGGTGTCTGTCATGTCCAACTCATCATACTGGAGACCCTTTTTGGTATGTCTGCCACTGTGATGGTTACTGGTCCCTGTTCAGGGAGGTTGCCATGCTCTGCTCTTAGATCCACTAAGGCCTTCTTGTTATGTTCTGCGTCCTTCACCCATATACTCTTCCAGTATTGCTCCATCTCCAGCCTCGGTGGTGTTGTTCTCATATTGGTCCCCTGCCACTGAGAGTACACCTTGGACGGGTCTGTGGAGAACAGCTGGTTTATTCTCCTGCTTTCCATCTCTCTGGCGCACCGCTTTAGCCAAAGCTGTGAGTCTTTGCTTGGCAGTTTCCAAGGCCTCAGGTATGGACTGCTTGCTGTACTTCTTAGGTGTCCTTTTCTTCATCACACCTTTCTGCAGCTCTGATAGCTGACGAAATTGCTCCGTTCTACCTTGATCGTGGCCTCTAGTTTCCTTCTCGATGCTACTCCTTGTGACTGTTCATCAAGCATCTCTGTGAACACTGGCTCCCCCTTGCTGTAGAATTTGTGTTGTACCTTATCGACCTCTACTTGTGACAGCATTTACATCTTGCCGATGTCTGTACACCGAGTTACCAGATGTTTCGCTGTCAGTTTGCATGTCGGGTATCAAATATTCCAGAGATCCCCTTCATGTAACCCCTTCTGCTGGGGTTACTTAGTCGCATTCCCACAGCGCCCTGTCCTCATCTGAAGATGAACATATTTCTGTGAATAATGACATTTTCCAAATTTCAGTGCAGTTTTCTTGCATAAATATAAACTTAAGCCAATCAGTGTCCTTAATAAATGTATTTAACAGAAAAATGACACATTAGAGGCGCGTGAATATTTGAAGTGGAAGAAGTTTTACTGCTTCTCTTCCTGTCTGTGATTTCTGTCAGCATGCGGCGCCGCCTGTCGGTCCAGCTGCCCATCCTCCATCATTCCTACCTGCCCGCGATCGGTGGCGTCAGCTCCAGCAGCTCCAGCCTGTTCGGCAGCCAGGAAGTCTTTGTCGATCAGCACAATAACTCACTGTACACCTGATGGCAGGAAGCTGCAACTTTGACCTCCTTGGGAAAGAAATATGAGACTTTATGCTGCGCTTACACAAATCAGCCAGAACATTCAAATCACCTGCAAATATTTTAACCTCGGTGTTTGAGGTGTGTTGGGGAGGCTGCTGCCATCTGGGAGTGCCACGACCACCGCACTGTGAACCCAAACGCCCAAAGTACTTAAATAAATTAAGTAATGTAAACTTGATTTTTAAAAAACATTTATACTCAGTTCATTTTACATTTTGTTCCATTTAAGTTTAATTTAACTTATTATTTTTAAACAAGTTCAACTATTTTGCATATTAAGTACCTGCTACTTAAAAAATTAAGTTAATTTTACTGATTTATTTAAATGATATGGCAGTCATGTTTGGAAGGTTTCAGGTCAGTTTGACCCCAAACATAAAGACATTAGTCTGACGTAACAGCTGGACTGATTCTGAGGAGACAAAGGAATAAAAGTAAAATGGCCTCGACGTTTTTGTTTCATTGCTTTGTTGTTGTTTTTGTGGTTGCTTTTATTTCCTCTTTCAAACATTACATAAACATTTTAAACATTTAAAAAACAATTTCATTTAAAAATAATGAATTTGTTGGGCATTTAAAAAATGTGAGTGTTTTATTTACATTTAAAATGTTTTCAAATTTTCTTTTCTTCTAATAAAGAAGTGAGGTAATTTCCTGTCAGATATGAAGCTCCGCCCACTCGTCTGCAGTTGATAATTTTGAAATGTGAGTGGGCGGGATTGAAGACTCATCTGGAAACACCGGCACTAGTGATGGGAATTCTGGGGGGTTTAGGGAGCCGGCTCTTTCAGCTCACAACCGGCTCTTCAGGTTGTTTTGTTGCTTTAGTTAATTTATTATCAACAACAATATAAAATTATCCACAAAATGAATATTTTTTCTGAATCCTTTAACATCCGCAACTGAAAATAGTTGGAAATAAAGTGCAGTCATGTTTGCAGGTCTTTATCAGCTGAGTTCTGTCTTGCTGGGTCTCATAGAGCTCTGGGTTGGTTTAGGTGGTTGTGGTGTGTACTGCAAGATGCTCCAGATGCAGCAGCAGTTGACACACTGGCACCTTCATTGATATCACGCTCAACTGACTGTGTTTTATCTTCCCCTTGCACTGATGGGTGGACAGCTCTCAGGTGCCTGCGCAGGTTGTTTGTGGCTCTCTATGATATCCTTTTCTTGCAGACTCTACACTCTGCCTGCTGTTAATGAAATTGAAACGGTTCCAGATTTTGCTTCTTTTCTTGATGTCGCTCATTTTCTCTCGTGGCACCGTTAGCTAACAGGTAATAAGCTAATAATGCAGCCACTTCATATGAAACTGGAGTGATGTGATCATGACTTCTAACAGCTGTTAAAAGACAAGCAGCTGCATTTCGGACTAAGTGTTCAACGCTCAAATAAAGAGAGCTGCAGAGGTGATGAAGGCATGAATATGTTTTTCTAAACCTTTAAGAGAAAGATGAGGCTTCGTCTTGGCAATTTCAGGTAGCTGATAAAAACAGATCTTCTCACCTGTGGACACTTTCTTATCTAATTTCTAAGAGCGATTTAAAAACACTCTGAAATTCCTTGCAGTCTGGGAATGATGACAAGCAGGAGGTGGTACACCACACTAGGAGGAGTATTCTCTAATAGCAACAGAAAAAGACCGCTCTGACAGGTATGATTTAAACCATCATAAAACTGTGACTCAAGACCAACAACGTGTTCAAGTCACAATAAACGAATGTTATGATCAACTGTGTCAAAGGCTCAGCCAAACCTGAAAGGACTAAAACAGCAGAACAACCTGAGCCAACAGTAAAAAGAAGGTCAATACAAACTCGTAAAGGTGCCGTCTCAGCACTGTGACGAGATTTAAAACCAGACTGGAACTCTTCAGAAATGTCACAAAGTGCCTGAAAACAACCTCTTCCAAAATCTAGGAGTTTCCAAAATTGGCCTGTAATTAGAAAGAACATTTGGATCCAGATTTTTGGGTTTTTTTGGTTTGCACAACAGCATGTTTGAAAGCAGCTGGTACACAACCTAATGACAAGGAAGCATTAATTAAAAGTAAAATACTAGCCCCAGTAACATGAAGAGCTTCCTTGAAAAGGTGGGAAGGGAGGACATCCTGAGGGGGATATGAAGGTCTTAATTTATGGGCTCAAATTGTGGTCATAAATATTTTGTACTTGTAAATCAGGACTTGTGTGTGAAACTCTGCACTCAAGTTTCAAGTTACAAGTACGAATTTTGACCCTATTTTTCTTCCTTTCGTCTGATTGGCCAATGTCATGTCAATCATAAATTTAACTATCCAATCAGAGAACAGATGGGTTTGGCTTTTTTGAACTGCAGGTCCTTGAAGGGTGATACAGTTTGAAGCTGGAGGATCTCTATATAAATATCCGATAGCAGCTAGGTCCCCTAACTTTCAGCAGCTGTTGAAAGGATAAAGTTGTGCTATATCAGTGGTTAGAAATACATCATTACTTTAGGATTAGTTTAACACAAAGTCAGGGCTGACCCGGGACCATGGCTGTGAGTCACAGTGCGCAGCATAAAAGTCCTTTCACATCGGACGCAGCATGTGCTGCTAATGCTAACTGCTAACTAAAAGCCAAGGATCCAGGATTTGTTGCTGGCTGCTGGGCTCTGTGTGCAGCAGCTCTACCTGTACTAGATGCACCTGCTCCTTGTCGTTTCTATCTCTGACTTTATGTCCTCTACAAGAGTTTCTGTTTCTTTTTGCTGGTTCTTCAAATGTTCAATAAAAACATGTATGCTAATTCATAATGAAGAAAGCTTTGTAAGTATCCCCACTAGTGAAGACTGTCATTTCCACAACACTGCCCCCCTGAGGTTCGCAGCGCTGTTGAAAAGGCTGTGGAAGTCCCTGTATTAAACACGCAGACCTGTGACACAAAAATCACCAAACTCGGACGACCACAGACTGTTTTCCTTCGTGGTGATGAAAGAAAACGCTGGGCTGGCATGTAAAAGGGCATTTATTCCCTTCAAAGACCTGAAGCTCCATGAAACCCTCCTCCAATAGCCAAACCCACCTGTTCTCTGATTGGATAGTTAAATTTGTGATTGACATGACATTGGCCAATGAGATGAAAGGAAAATTCGTACTTGTAACTTGAAACTTGAGTGCAGAGTTTCACACAGATTTTTTTGGCTAAGTCCACACAAATCTTTTTTACACACACAAATCCTGATTTACAAGTACAAAATATTTATGACCACAATTTGAGCCCATATCAATTCACTGATTACTTCCTGTAAGACAATGAAAGTCCCAGACTGCTGACAAACAGTAGAGCACTTAGAAGGTGGATCTAGGTCTAACACTGAAGTATTGCAAAGTTATCACAAAGTGCAGAGGAAGCCTCTGTAGGAACAGTGGCACCAGGGTTAATTACCAATATTAAAGAGAACTCGGGGCTTGTGAGTGTTGGTAGAAAGGACGTTGGACAGAAAAGCAGATTTTGCAGCTTTAAAAGTGACCTGATATTTTGATAAGTAGTCGTGTAGGATGCCCGAAGACACCTGGAGTTTGTCCTTCTTCTACTTTCTCTCTGTGTGACGACTGAGAGTGTAGGTGGGTTATTTCAGCCAAGGTTGATGATTTACTGCGTTTAGTCCTGAGTGGAGCAGCAGAGTCCCTCATCCTAGAGTGCGTTAGGGTTACAGATCAGCTAGCTCTTTAACGGGTAGGCTGGCATCGTAAAGAGCAGAGATAATGAAAGGAAAAGTGAACAGCGGTCAATGCATTTAACTGACTCGCTGTTCAACTCCGGATTACACAACATCATATTAAGCATCACAGGGAAATGATCCCACAGTCTTTGATTTCAAACATTCAGGCCGTTTGACAGCACCAGATCGAGTGTGTGACCTTTTCCATGAGTTGGCTCGCTCACCCACTGAGTGTCGATAAGGGCGAGGAAGGCCTTTTAAATCACCAACAATTAAAACATGGTCATATCCTGGATCATTGTAACTCTTTGTACTACGGTCTTCCCTCTTCTCTTCTTCTTAGACTGCAAACAGTCCAAATGCAGCAGCCCGCCTCTTGACTGGTACCAGGAAATTTTGCCATATTACCCCTGTCCTAGCTAGCCTGCATTGGCTGCCCATAAAGTACCGTATTCAATTCAGAATATTACTCCTTACATTCAAAACTATTAATAAATTAGCACCAAGTTATCTTAGTGAACTTCTTAAGCCACATACTCCTGCTAGAACACTCAGATCTGCCACTCAACTACTTCTGACCCAACCCAGATCTCGACTGAAGTCTCGGGGTGACCGTGCGTTTGCTCCGCCTGCCCCGGTACTGTGGAATAACCTTCCTCTCGACCTCCGCGCATCTGATTCCATTGCACTGTTCAAATCACGACTAAAAACCCACTTATTCAATCTTGCCTTTCCCTCTAGTTAATATTTCTTTTATGACTTTATAGCATGCACTTTTATGCTCATTTAAATTCTTGCTTGCTCTGTACCTGTTGCTTTCCTGTGTGTCACTGACAGCTACCTGCTTGCATACTTAGTACTTGCTTTGGTCCTATTTCTATTATCCTCCTCCTATACTCTATCTTACTTGTTAAGCACCTTGGCATACCCTTGGTTTTTAAGTGTGCTTTATAAATAAAGTTTATTATTATTATTATTATTATAAGACTCCCCAGCAAGTCAGCAAAATCAAGATTAATATCCTTAAAGCATTTCAGTGGATGATCCACCACAGTGCAGCTGTGGAGTTCAGTCACAGCTGGGGTAGAAAACAGGTGAAAGTTCCCAACAGTGAAATTCATTTTTAAATATTGAAGCTAGACCTCCACCTTTACCAGAGAGATGAGAAGTGACCAATCGGGAGGAAGGAGTTCTGAGAAACAAGAAGACTCACCAGGTCGAAGCCGAGTTTCTGTCAGGAATATAAAATCGAGTTCTGACAACATGAAAAGCGATCTGGTGTTTAACGGGGACAATCACAGCGTGATCACATCGCTGCTAACAGGAGCAGGCAGATTCACACCACCTCTGTAGGATGCACCCACCGCCATAGAGGTGGAGGCAGGGCAGAGGGAGTGGAACGGGGTGGATCCGTTAATGAACACTGAATCTGTATCTGGACCCTTTCGATGTGGAGCAGCAGCGGCTCTACTCTGAGCCCCTACCGAAAGGCTGAACTCCTCCCCCTATCTCTAAGGAAGAGGCCAGCCAACCTTCGGAGGAAGCTCATTTCCACATCTTGTATCCGTGATCTTGTTCTTTCGGTCACTACCAAGAGCACTCCACCGTTTTTGAGCTGAGGACCATGGCCACAGATTTAGAGGTGCTGATTCTCATTCCCAGCCCTTCACACTTGGCTGTGAACCACTCCAGTGCGAGCCGAAGGTCATCACCTGAACAGAACCACAAACAGAACCACAAACAGAACCACAAACAGAACCACATCATCTCCAAAAAATTCAATTCAATTCAATTTTATTCATATAGCGCCAAATCACAACAAAAGTCGCCTCAAGGCGCTTCATAGATACAGAGAAAAACCCAACAGTCATATGACCCCCTATGAGCAAGCACTTTGGCGACAGTGGGAAGGAAAAACTCCCTTTTAACAGGAAGAAACCTCCAGCAGAACCAGGCTCAGAGAGGGGCGGGGCCATCTGCTGTGATTGGTTGGGGTGAGAGAAGGAAGACAGGATAAAGAGATGCTGTGGAAGAGAGACAGAGATTAATAACAGATATGATTCGGTGCAGAGAGGTCTGTTAACACATAGTGAGTGAGAAAGGTGACTGGAAAGGAAAAACTCAGTGCATCATGGGACTCCCCGGCAGCCTACGTCTATTGCAGCATAACTAAGGGAGGATTCAGGGTCACCTGGTCCAGCCCTAACTATATGCTTTAGCAAAAAGGAAAGTTTGAAGCCTAATCTTGAAAGTAGAGATAGTGTCTGTCTCCTGAATCCAAACTGAAGCTGGCACCTGAGATCCTGAGACCACCCAAGTGGAAACCTTCCACCACTTGGCTACACCTAGAAATTCTGTCCATAAAAATTATTAACAGAATCTGTGACAAAGGGCAGCCCTGGTGGAGTCCAACACCCACCAGAAATGAGTCTGACACACTGCCAGCTATGCAGACCAAGCTCCTGCAACGGCTGCATAAGGATCAAATGTGCCCGAAGCTACAGGCCAGACACCACATACTCCTGAAGCACCTCCCACAGGATACTCCGAGGGACACGGTCGAACGCCTTCTCCAAATGTTCCACGACCGGGACGAAAACCGCAGTGTTCAGTTTTACGTTTTATGTTATGTCAACTTATTTCAACGGGAGACTTCTTAGCCAACAGGCTACGATACATCTGAGGAATGTTAAAAGATGCCCCCGTAGATGATCCCTGTCTAGAGACAGAACAGGCATTTCGGACGTACTACTCATTGAAACATAAAATGACATGTTTGCTTTAAAAGCATCAACATCAGCTCCTCTCTGACAGCATGCTGGGAGTTTGTAAAAATCACTGGGTCTTCATTGATCACATGATCACACAAACATCTGGAACAGTCCTGACACACTAAGGAACAATAATATGAACAACTTCCCTGACTGGAGTTTTAAAGGAATTAAATCCTTGGAACATATATTCAAAGGAACAGACTTTATGCCGTTGCACAGATTAGTTGGACATCATGGGGTTAACAAGAACAGATCTTTGAATATCAACAGATTAAATCTATTATCCATTATAGTAAATGCCATCATGGTCCACTTGGGCAAATGTACATGTTGAGCATTTTGTTTGGCCTTCAGACAACAATTCTGATTTCCACACTGCCAGACAGGACAGTGGGTTCCCTGCAACAATCGTTCGTAGAAAAACGATTCCTTTCCCTGTGAGCTGGGTTTGCATTGTTTCTGATCTTCGTGCAGCGTGCACATCAGCCCCATACACACTGCTTTACTCTGAAGCTCATAACCCACTGACTCCTGTTTAAACCTGTGAGCAGAAAATTAGGGATAATTGTTTGGGACAGAAGCTTTGTGTAGGTTGTTTGTTTGCTTTTTGGCAGCTCAGGAAATTTTGAAGTCACGCCATCCAGCATGAACGTTGAGCTTTGGACAGGGACGGCTGCAGCTAAGCTGGTGAGGAGAGTTTAGCTGCACTGCAGGTGACTGTAGAAGCAGTTTTACCCAAACGAGTGCATCGAAATTCACTTACAAACTCTCGTTCACACCCCAAAAGCTCGCAGCTCATTGATCCAGCCCGAGTCCTTTCAGACTTCAAAGCTGCTCTAACTGTCGGGCTGACATGGACACGGACGGGATGACTCTGTGGGAACAGCCCGAGTTCCTCTGGCAGTGAGGGCCTGGGCTCCTCATGACTGAGGAAGATTCATGGTGTTTATAACCTGCAGCTGAGGTGGACTTCAGACAGTAAATCGATGAATAAAACAGGAACATAAATAAATGATTAGCCCAGTAATCGCTCATGCCCTTTGGATGTCTGAGGCCCATCAAGGAGGAACTGCAGCTCACAGAAAACTGATTCTCTGCAGAGTGCTGCGATGACCTGCTGATGATGAAAACTGCTGTTTGCCATCAGCAGTGTGGAAATCCCAGCTCGTCTGCCAAGAGACAAACACGAGCGCAGGGGGGAGACCGTCACGCTGTCGGGACTATGAAACTTCAGCTGCATGTAGCTGAGATATAATGTACGAATTGTGAACATTCTCAAAACTGTATTGTACATAGGTTATACTTTTTTATTGTGTGAACTTTATTTTTGTGGAACTAAGGTTCCGTGTGTTATTGTTGAAGTGGGACATTAATCAGTGTAACGCCACCTGCGGCCACATTGCGGGTGTGGGGTTTCCTAGCCAGAGCTGTACGGTAGTGATGTGCGATACCACTGATTTCCTTTCCGATCCGATACCAAGTAATATTCAGGGTGGTATCGACGATACTGATCCGATACTTTGTACAAAACGGATTTTATTTATTGTATCTCAAATTATAGCGTCATAATGATTACAGGACATCAGAATACCTTCTTCTTATCACTTAATAATGCAGAGTTCATCATATAGAAATAAAAAAACTAAAGTTGTGTGCTATTTGAACACCTTGCCTGCCTGGAGGACTAAAGGACTCCGTGAGAGACTCTCACCCTAGCAGCACCTGTCCCTCTCCTCCTCTTCAGTTCGCCTCAACATACGCTCGTCATATTTTGTGATATGATTTACTCTGAGGTGTTTGACAAGGTTAGTGATGTTGCCACAACCATACATGCCAACCCTCCCGATTTTTCCGGGAGAATACCACCTTTCTCCAGATTTTCCACCCGGACAACAAAGTTGAAAAACCATATCGCAGAATTCATAGCGCGGCCCAGCCAATTCCAGTTTCCAACAATGGCGGCAGCGACTTAGTTTTAATATTACTCTTATTTCTCTTTCTGGGTCGCAAAAAAACTTTTAACATATTTTCAGGTGAGAATGTAGCTGTGTAAACTTCAAATATCTGAGCCGACACATCGTCTTCAAACCCCCGCGGTCTTTCACCACTCGGGTTAAACATGATGTACAAGTCACTTTGATAACTTAAAAATGTTCTTGTTTGGCTTTTTCAGTGTTTTATTTGTTCGTGAGTAAATCGGTTTGGCTGAGATTAAAGTTATTAGATTAGATTAAATTAAATTAAACTTTATTATTCCCTCGGGAGGGTTCCTCCGGGGTTTTCACACAGCTGAATAAACGTCAAACAGAAAACTGATTAAACAGAAGAGTTTACGTCAGTGTCCGGTTATATTTTAGACAGCAAGGAGCAGACGGCAGAGTTTCACTCCACCGAGGGAGCTCGTGACGTACTACCCGGCTTTCTTTAGACCGCGAAGGCCGGGTCCTCAGGTGGAAGCAGCCTCTGAATTTGGACACCCCCGCTGTTTCCGGGCCGGCCAATAATAACGGTGACATTTAACCTATTTTATCCGATAAATAAACCCTGTAAAATATATTTATCCGCCCAAACAGCCCTTTTGAATGTCTCCCTAATTCTGAGGTCTCAAGGTTGGCAAGTATGGCCACAACACCTCACTTTTTTTGCCACATTTATTGCAAACCACGGCTCAGCTGTTTGTGGAGGTAAAATACGTCCGCACAATTACGCTCAGCCATTGTCGTGAGTGCGCACGCCAAGGGGCTGCGAGACATTTATACAGCCGTATTTCGCACATGACTATGAAAGGCGGAAGAGGAAGTAGTTCCTTTGAATGTAGGCAATCCGAATGTTATAGTTTCTTTCCACTGTGTTCCTGTTAATGATAAACTACAAATTTACTCTAAATTACTAAAATATCGATATTTTAATGTGAGAATCGATTCTAGAACATAAATGATTGGTATCGGAGGAATCGATATTTCAGGATCGATCCGCACATCACTACTGTACGGACTCCACACTGGTGAGGCACGCTTTCTGTAGCTCTTCTCCCTGTACTAAATTATCCATATAAATTCGGTGTATTTGTCTTTGTTAAGTATTGGCTCCTAGGGTTAAAAGCTCTCAAAGTGTTTTCAATCGCTTTGAGTGAGAAAAATGATATTTGGAACTGCGCTTTATCTGTTGTATCATCCGTTTGTGTGGAACTGACTTGTGTTAAACAGGGTGAGGAGAAGCCTGCTGCCGCTGTGTGACACTGGTTTTGCTGCTGCACTCTGTTTTATAGGTATGTGTAAATGTGTAGTTTTTGTTTTATGTGTATAATGAGCTCATGTCCCGAGGCTGTGCTCTGAGCAGTATCTTCAGCCATGTTGGGAAGAGTTAAAAAGTTGTTTGAATATGTATTATGCAATTGACCTATTTTAATGGGAATTTGAATGTTATACGTTATTGTTAGTGATTCCATAATTGTCTCTGTTTTACCCCACTGTAATATTTGATTTTGAAGTGGCGGTTGTGAAAATTATTATTTTGATAAGTTGTATTTTCTTTTATATGATGCAAGCAGAGCTGTACGGACTCCACACTGGGTGAGGAGAAGCCTGCTGCCGCTGTGTGACACTGATTTTGCTGCTGCACTCTGTTTTATAGGAATAAACCCTGTTTCCAGCCAGTCCGTGTCTGTTGTCACAACGCAGTCGACCATTTCACATCTGCTACGTGCACGTCTGTGACTGAGACAAACCCGCGATGGCTTCCCTCAAAGCGCTGCTCTCTGCGCTGACCCTGCTGGCTCTGACTGTGGACGCCTCGTCTGGCCGTGAGTATTTCATTTGTTTAAGCGCCGTGTGGCTTAAAGCCGCTCGCAGTGGTGCTGCGTGATGTTTGTAGAGCATAGTTTCAATAAACCTCCCGTTTCCTTCTGTCAGCCGGGTACAGCAACTACAACTACGACCTGTCCGGTCAGGACCTGACCCGTCTCTACAACTCGCCGGTGATGACGGCTGAGAGGATGAAGAGGCCGCTGGAGGGGACGCCAGTTATACTGGGACCACTCAGCCACTCCGGGGTTCGGTCGGTCCGCACTGAACACAGAAACATTTCCACAAACAAACAGAAGTTGAAACCAATAATCTCAATGCTTTTGAAGATCTTTAGTTAGTTTGACTTTAATTCTGAAACATAACAAACAAAAATGTTCCCTCTGTGCCGTTTGGCACTGTAAGTGTGGGAACTGAGGAGACTGTTACTGTAGAGTCACAGTTTCCTGTGCTTGCTTGTTTGTGTTTGTCGTATTTTTGTATTCAATAAAGCTCCAGATGTTTTCTTTGGATGGCGGCACAAACATCATACTGTTCCATTAAGACAACAGTGGAGCTTTTTTAATGCATATTCCAGTTTGTACAAACAGCTGAAACCCTTAAATGCATCGTTCTGATCACTGTGCTGTTGTGATTTCATTGTGCAGAAAGCAAGCAGATGTGTTAGACCAACTGAGGTCGACACGTCACATGTGCTGGAATAACAAACATTGTTCTGACAGCCGTCAACGTGAAAATCAAAGAGCAGCATCTTCAAACCTCTCGTTCTTTTGTAGGGTGACGCTAGATGATGGCTCTCAGTGGCTGATCCATAAAGGAGGCGGATTCGGATTATCCTCTCAGACGGTCGTGACTGATGCTCGACACATGAGCTCGGCCTGGACGGTAAACTTCAAACATACAACCAGCATGTCCATTTAATTACAGTCTAATCATAAACTCTGAAACGTGGCTCTATTGTGTTCAACAAGTCCACAAACAGTCAGGAAAAACAGACAAAAAAAGTAAATACCTTCAGCTCGTTGCTGGTGTGTATACTGGTGGCCAACAGAAACCATTGGAACCAGACCAAAGTGAAAAGGAGATGTTTGGCAAAAACAACCCAAAACGAGATCCTGCAGACTCCCAATTACAAACAGACACTTTATTTCCTGCACGCTGATTCTTCTTGGAATTTGTGTTGACGTGAAACTTTCAGTGAGAGTTTTAATCCAAACATTTACTTTTGATTCTTTCTGACCTTCTGTCTCGTTTTTGTCTGCAGCCTGTCAGTTCTAGAGAATTCCAGGGTTCAAAGACAGTTTCAGACTTCGTGAGTGCTGGAGGACCCAACTACAACTTAGTCTCTGATAACTGCCACCTGGGATCCTGTCGAATGATGAACCAGTAAACATGATTCAAAGTTCCTGATAATAAAGGCCACCCTCACACAGACTGTGATGTGTCTTTTCTTCCACTTGGAGGCTCCAGACTTCACAACAAACACCCCACTGACTGTAAGCTTCAGACAAACGTCTGCACACATTCATATACACAAGAATGTCTACGGATCTCCTTTCTTAAAGGCGTCTCTGACACGAGGAAAGATGACAGTCTGCATGTCTGTGGGAACTAAGGTCCCTGCTGTGGAACAGAGACACCACCACTTCCTCTCTTCACATTACACTGACAGCTGTAACCCTGGATGTCTGTGGGCTTATGGGAAATGCTGTTCACACAGTGACTACTGAAAACAAGATGAAATTATATCAGTTCTTACACATGTCTGTGTGTGACTGAGAGCCTGTTCAGAGGATGGAGGTTTCATAAAATCATAAACTAATAAAACCTTTCAGTGTCAAACGGATTGGGGTTGATGATTATTAAATCATTATTTGGGCTCAGGGACCCCCGGCTTCATCAAAGCTATTAGAAAACTCCATCAGTAAGCAATTTAAAGATAAAGATAGCACCCTTAGGTCTGTGTTACATACATCCTGTGTTTTACCACATGTTTACCTGGAACTACAGAGGGGAGGAGCCATTCTGTACAGGTGAGGGAGAAACAGGAAGTATTCAGACTCCGTGATAGAGGAGGAGGAAAACCAGGTGAGTGTTCATCCTCCTTCTATCCTCAGAGTCTCCGAGTCATCTTCCTCTCTGCAGAGGTAAGAGAATCACAGCGATTCTTGTGGACTGAAACTCCTCGAGTTTTAGTTTGGCAGATGTTTCAAGTTATTTTACCCCTTCAGGAAAAAACATCATTAACACCTGCAGGGAGGCTTGTAGTGGACTCCGCCCCCTGTTGCTGATAGTAGGGTGCGCCCCTCACCTGGGGACAGGTAACTGAACACAGACATGAAGCAAAGTGGGAGGGACATTCTCACATTAAAACTAATACTTCTTTATTTACAAATGACATTTTTAAGATTTCATTTAATTTCCTGGCAGTTATTTCATGGCTCAGGCTTTGCAGGGCTCGAGCGTTTTGATTGGACGCCCCCTGGTGTCTGTGCTCGGTATCTAAAGTCCAAATGCAGAACTATCGATGAAGACATTTATCAGCTGAGCTCAGTGGACACATCATACGATGAGGGAGTGTTCTGAGGGATCGGGTCAGATCTTAACTTGTTGCCATCAGGTGAGATGATTATCTGTCACCCTGTGAAAGTTTCTATGGGACGAACTATTGATCCAAATGACAGTGTATGGGAAAAATGTTGTTGATGACAGAATGGGCCGCTCGTGTGCAGGTTCCTTCACTTCACTGTGCATCCATGTCCTCCTGCAGCACAAACTCAACGTTGGTCTCACATGAATAACATTGCATGAACAGCACTGTCTGCATTTGATTACAAAGATATGCCCAGACACAAACTTAGGCCCACCTCTCTGAAGTACGTTATCAATGTGCACATCCTGTCATGTGACCACGTGGATTCCTCTGCCAGAGTCACGAAACTGTATTTCCACAGTCGACAGAGCAGGAAGTAGAAACACAGCATTAGTCCCATTTTCTTTTTCTTCTGTGGTCAAAGTCTCTGAGTCAGCTGTGCCTCTGTGAGCTGGAGGGGAAATATGGAAGGATCAGCTCAATGCTGGACTGTCTCTGGATTCATTATCCTCTGACCTTCACACTTCTTTGTTTCCCAGTCTTGGGCGCGAGTCTTGTACAGACTTGTTTGTCTGACTCTTGTTCTGCACTCACAGTCAGTGTTGTTGGTTTCTCTGTCAGACTGACTGAACATGAGCGGTTTGGAGGAAGACGAGGACACAGCAGAGTCTCCAGGATCCAGCCGTCTGTCTATGAAGAGCGATCGGTCCAAAAATCCTCCTCCAGGCTTCAGTACTGATCCTGGACCCTCAGGCAAAGAGTAAGAGCCTGTTTGTGCTGTAAACTGATGTCTAAGATGATTCTGCTGCTGTGTCTGTGAGAGCAGCTTCGCTGAGCTGCTCTCACAGACACAGCAGAGCTTCAGTGGGGCTGTTCAACATCAGTTTGTTTTCCAGCAGAGAAACTAGTTTGGCCTGAAAACATCAAACTCACTGAGAAACACATGATCGAGTTCTTCTGTCTGTATCTGTATGCAGCTCAACATCTGTGAGGATTTTTTGACTGAACTGATAACGGGGAGATGGGGCGTAGAGCGCTACATCTCTGCATCAGACGGAGCCAGCTGAGGTGGCATGTCCCACCGGGAGGGGACCCGGGACACGCTGGAGAGTCTATGTCTCTCGGCTGGCCTGGGAACACCTCAGTGTTCCCCCGGAAAAGCTAGAGGAGGTGGCTAGGAGAGGGAGGTCTCTGCTTAGGTTGTTGCCCCCGCAACCCGGCCCTGGGTAATATGACCCTGGATGGGAAAAGACTGGGAAAGCATAAATCTAGCAAATAGTTCAAATCGCCTCTGAGAAACAGCAGCACCTGTCGCAATAAGGACCGCAGTTTGATAGAGAAGGTCTCAAGGGACTCAAGCATTCTTTATGGCCTGGTTTGGTTTGTATGTGTCCATGTACACACGGTTTGAATCAGTCTGAGGGAGAAGGAGCTCTGCTGCCTCGGTACTGTGGAGTGGAGTGAGTAAGATGGGCGGTCCATGATGGGATCAGTGACTCTAATGTCCCTCATCACTCAAATACCTCCAGATTCTGGCCAGTGATGGTTCCAGTCTCATGAACCAGTTTGCTGATCCTGTTACATGCTGACATCTTTGGCACTGATGCTGCCAACCCCCCCTCTGCACCACAGACTGGTAGACATGTATGTATATGTGTGTATATACAGGGAGTGCAGAATTATTAGGCAAATGAGTATTTTGTCCACATCATCCTCTTCATGCATGTTGTCTTACTCCAAGCTGTATAGGCTCGAAAGCCTACTACCAATTAAGCATATTAGGTGATGTGCATCTCTGTAATGAGAAGGGGTGTGGTCTAATGACATCAACACCCTATATCAGGTGTGCATAATTATTAGGCAACGTCCTTTCCTTTGGCAAAATGGGTCAAAAGAAGGACTTGACAGGCTCAGAAAAGTCAAAAATAGTGAGATATCTTGCAGAGGGATGCAGCAGTCTCAAAATTGCAAAGCTTCTGAAGCGTGATCATCGAACAATCAAGCGTTTCATTCAAAATAGTCAACAGGGTCGCAAGAAGCGTGTGGAAAAACCAAGGCGCAAAATAACTGCCCATGAACTGAGAAAAGTCTGCAGCTGCCAAGATGCCACTTGCCACCAGTTTGGCCATATTTCAGAGCTGCAACATCACTGGAGTGCCCAAAAGCACAAGGTGTGCAATACTCAGAGACATGGCCAAGGTAAGAAAGGCTGAAAGACGACCACCACTGAACAAGACACACAAGCTGAAACGTCAAGACTGGGCCAAGAAATATCTCAAGACTGGTTTTTCTAAGGTTTTATGGACTGATGAAATGAGAGTGAGTCTTGATGGGCCAGATGGATGGGCCCGTGGCTGGATTGGTAAAGGGCAGAGAGCTCCAGTCCCACTCAGACGCCAGCAAGGTGGAGGTGGAGTACTGGTTTGGGCTGGTATCATCAAAGATGAGCTTGTGGGGCCTTTTCGGGTTGAGGATGGAGTCAAGCTCAACTCCCAGTCCTACTGCCAGTTTCTGGAAGACACCTTCTTCAGGCAGTGGTACAGGAAGAAGTCTGCATCCTTCAAGAAAAACATGATTTTCATGCAGGACAATGCTCCATCACACGCGTCCAAGTACTCCACAGCGTGGCTGGCAAGAAAGGGTATAAAAGAAGAAAAACTAATGACATGGCCTCCTTGTTCACCTGATCTGAACCCCATTGAGAACCTGTGGTCCATCATCAAATGTGAGATTTACAAGGAGGGAAAACAGTACACCTCTCTGAACAGTGTCTGGGAGGCTGTGGTTGCTGCTGCACGCAATGTTGATGGTGAACAGATCAAAACACTGACAGAATCCATGGATGGCAGACTTTTGAGTGTCCTTGCAAAGAAAGGTGGCTATATTGGTCGCTGATTTGTTTTTGTTTTGTTTTTGAATGTCAGAAATGTATATTTGTGAATGTGGAGATGTTATATTGGTGTCACTGGTAAAAATAAATAATTGAAATGGGTATATATTTGTTTTTTGTTAAGTTGCCTAATAATTATGCACAGTAATAGTCACCTGCACACACAGATATCCCCCTAAAATAGCTCAAACTAAAAACAAACTAAGAACTACTTCCAAAAACATTCAGCTTTGATATTAATGAGTTTTTTGGGTTCATTGAGAACATGGTTGTTGTTCAATAATAACATTATTCCTCAAAAATACAACTTGCCTAATAATTCTGCACTCCCTGTATATACATATATGTAAGCTTACATGAGGCTGTACGCTAAGCGGAAGGAAGGGGGCCGGGGACTGGTGAGTGTCAGCACCACAGTCCAGGATGAGACAACAAACATCCACGAATACATCACAAAGATGGCCCCAACCGACCGAGTGCTCAGTGAACACCTCAGGCAGCAGAAACCCAAGAAAGAGGAGGGAGACGAGGAACCATCATGGAAGGACAGGCCCCTGCACGGTATGTACCACCGGCAGATAGAGGAGGCTGATATCCAGAAATCCTACCAGTGGCTGGACAAAGCTGGACTGAAAGGAAAGCTCGAGAAATACCAAGAGCTGGAGAAGACGTGGAGGGTGAAGGTAACGGTGGTCTCCGTGGTGATCGGAGCACTAGGTGCGGTGACTCCCAGGCTAGGTGAGTGGCTCCAGCAGATCCCCGGAACAACATCGGAGATCTCTGTCCAGAAGAGCGCAGTCCTGGGAACAGCTGAGATACTGCGCAGGACCCTCAAGCTCCCAGGCCTCTGGTAGAGGACCCGAGCTTGAAGGATAAACCGCCCGCAGGGGCGAGTGGGGAATTTATTTATTTGTTTAATACACACACACACACACACACACACTGCTCGTGCCTATGGTACGACAACTTTTCTCCGTGCCCCTGGTACACTGCGCAGAAACACCTTGCCCCACACACACACACACACACACACACACACACACACACACACACACTGCTCGTGCCTATGGTACGACAACTTTTCTCCGTGCCCCTGGTACACTGCGCAGAAACACCTTGCCCCACACCCACACACGCACACACACACACACACACACACACACACACACTGCTCGTGCCTATGGTACGACAACTTTTCTCCGTGCCCCTGGTACACTGCGCAGAAACACCTTGCCCCACACACACACACACACACACACACACACACACACACACACACACACACACACAGAGGCAACAATACCAAAGTATTTCGAGTGCGTTACTGTCACACCCATGTGAGACTCTTTTCTGCATATATTTTTGCACAGACTTCTGCTGGGCTGTGCAAAAACAAAACGACTGCTTGAATCAGTTAAGAGCAGCAAAAACTGTCCTTGGAAAAATAAACTGGGTAATTGAGTATTGAATATTTTTCTTGTTTGACCAACATTTTAGTGCATTTTTATTATAAGAATGTGAACATTGGTGAAGAGACGCACTCTGACCTCCAGGTCAGCTAAAACATGCATGAAACACAGTGATTCACCGCCCAGAGTCACACCGTCAGCAGAGCTGCGCACGGCGCCAGGGCGTCCTTAAAACAGCAGCAGTGCTGAAAAAGGTCGAAGGTACACGAGGAGGCCTCCATGAAGGAGAGATCAGACGAGTTCAAATCAGACGTGTTTTCGCGGTTCTGCACGTTCAGCCGCCGTTTCAGGTGACAAAACACTGACAGTCATCACTCACAAAATAATGACAAAAGAAAGAAAATGCAGGAGTTTGGATATTTCACGATCAAAATAATGAATCAGAATAAGAGGTGCAGCTCGGCGTTAGATCTCTTTATCTTGAGGAATCTCGTCGGTGCGACAGACGTGAATCGCGTTCGGTGTTAGAGACCTGGATCTTCAGAGATCAACCCACGGATGTCTTCACATAGTGAAAGAAGCGCCACTGTTGCTGGACCCATCCATCGAGCGCAGAGTGGAGGACATGTAGAAGTCGGAGGTGACTCTGGAGAAGCGGCGTGGGGCCTTTCCGAGACACCAAAGGTCCCTGAAGATCCTCCTGAACTGGTTCCTGAAGTTCAGCCCCACCAAGGCGTACAGCATCGGGTTCAGGCAGCAGTGCAAGTAAGCAATGGTCTGCGACGCTGTCAGGGCCATCTCCAGCATGTCCGCCTCATCACACGAGTACTCCTGAAACATGGTGACCGTGTTGTACAGCAGCACTATGTTGTAGGGCAGGTGGCAGATGATGAACACGGCCACAACCACCAGCATCTCCCACACCTCTCTGTGGTGCTGGAGATTCTTGGTCTTAAGCAGGGTGATGATGATGCCACTGAAGCAGAAGATCGTGATGAAGAGTGGCAGGAAGAAACCCACGCTGATCTGAGTGATGGGGACGTCCACCCTCACCGCCATGGCTGGGCCTTCAAACTTGAGCTCACAGACGTACGCAGGAGTCCTCTGGAAACCAGTTTGGTTATCATCGTCGAATATGATGTGATTCATGTGTGACGGCTCGTACCACTGATAGAAGTAGAAGGTGGGGATGGACACGAGTATAGTGAAGATCCAGATGATGGCGCAGATGATGGACCTGTATGACAGCCAGCGCCTGCGCCGAGCCTGGGCGATGGCGATGTAGCGGTCGGTGCTGATGCAGGCGAACAGCAGCATGCCGCTGTACAGGTTCACGCTGTAGGAGCCGCACAGCAGCTTGCAGGCCACCTGCCCCATCGGCCACGACCACAGCTCGTTGTAGACAATGAATGGTAGCGCCAGCACAAACAGCAGGTCGGCGATGGCCACGTTGATCAGGTAGATGTCAGTCATGCACTTGATCCTCTTGTAGAAGGCGTAGGTGACAATGACCATGCTGTTCCCCACGAGGCCCAGGATGCAGAAGATGGAGTGGATGTACAGGCCGATCACCTTCACCACATTCGGGTTGTTGTGAAAAACACAAAAACCATCATAATCTAGGTAGTCACTGACATTATATTCATATTCATAGTAGGACATCTCCATGGTGTATGGTTGGTTGGACATCAAATCCTCTGCAGAGTAGATCACTATAAAGGAAGCAGAGAGTAAACATCAAACTACAGCAAAGGTGTCTGATGGACTCACAGTGAAATGATCTCTTGCCACCCTAGTTTAGCATATGACAGTGATGTATATGTATATAAGACAGCATTAAATGGTAAATGGCCTGTATTTATATAGCGCTTTACTCGTCCCTAAGGACCCCAAAGCACTTTACACATCCAGTCATCCACACATTCACACACTGGTGATGGCAGCTACATTGTAGCCACAGCCACCCTGGGGCGCACTGACAGAGGCAAGGCTGCCGGACACTGGCGCCACCGGGCCCTCTGACCACCACCAGTAGGCAACGGGTGAAGTGTCTTGCCCAAGGACACAACGACCGAGACTGTCCGAGCCGAGGCTCGAACCGGCAACCTTCCGATTACAAGACGAACTCCCAACTCGCATTAACACTTTGAGCCGAGCTACAGTTAAGACTGAATATAAACTCTAAAGCTGAATATATTGCACAGTGTTACCCCCACTCCCCCGCCTCTACCATTAACAAATGGTTCAGCCCACAGCGTGGAGCCACTATATTTCTTGTTGTCAGTAGCAACCGATGCCTATTATTGTTCCAGAGCACTTTTTGAACAACACCGTGGATTTCACACAGCTGGTTGGTTATGACACTGTGGAAATGGACTGAAGGTGAGTGTTATTAACTCTCAGTGCGCTGCGAATCACATGACTGATTTCAGCTGACATAGCAACAAGCTGCAGCCGCGCTGAGTCTCTATTCCTTCTTGTGTTGAACGTTCGGACTTCCTATTTTTACATTTTAATGACAGGTGACTAAACCCAGAGTTAGGATGAAATATATACAAAAGCTTTGCTTTTTCCTGAATACTATTGTCACACAAAGAGTAAAGAAAGAAAAAAGGCAACACGTGAGATTTAGTTGTTTAGGACGAAGTTTTGGGAGTGATGGCAGCGAGTGAGAGAGTTTTGAGATGTTTAGCATGGAGTGTGTAGTCAGCGTGTTGTGTGTGTGTTGTGTGTCAGTGAGGGCACTAATGAATGTGACAAAGGCTGCAGGGCAAACACTGTCTCCAGGTGGAAACAGGAGCAGTGATGCACGTCCTGCTGTCAGGCCTGCAGCTTTGTCCCTGTGCTGTTCTCTGTCTCGTGGCCACAAACTCATTTTCTTCACTGACACCAATGATTCGTGCGGCATCTTATTGTGACACCTGCTTGTTCTCTCATTGTAGTTTCAGTAGTTTTAAATGTTTGTACTAAGACACGCCGGACGCACTGACTTTTAGATAAATAGTTTTTAAAATGTGACAGTTTATATTTGCATTTCAACTTTAGTAAAATTATTCACTAAACATATTTGTGGTTTTTACAGTAAAGCGAATATAACTACGACTACGATTTGATGTTTTTGTGTGATTTCAGATCAGTTGTGTTACTACAGCTGAATGATACCAAACAAGGCGAGGTAACAAAAGATGTAAGGGTGAAACACAAAGTAGTGAAAAGTGTGCGGTTATGTCGTGCTCCCCAGAGGGTGAACCCAACAAATCATGAAAAATGAGCTTTTTGTTCATGACGGTGCAGATTTCTGACATTTTGTGTAAATTTAAGCAACAATCAGATTTTTCTAACAAAGTGTGAAGCTTCAGTTAGACTTGTGTTTGTAAATGAACCGCCCCATGTTGTGTAGCTTTACTGGGCTACATATTTATTTATTATACAGGCTACACAGTACATAACATCCAAACTCACACGTGTAACTGAGGTGTTTCATTATGTGGGCTAAAGAAAATAATTCAGTTACACAAACGTGCAGATTCAGTGCATGTGAACCATTGTAACCATATGTAACATATGTGTTTAAAAAGGCTTTGATTTGACCCCCCCCATTTCATTTCCATGCCAGCCTAAGAAAATGTCTCTAGATCCACCCGTGCTTCATAATAATTCAATAAAATCCACGTTCTTCATCTGCATCTCTGCAAACACTTAGCAGCATTACTAAAGCCAAAACACGTCTAAAGTAACAGGTCACAGTAACAACAAAAAGGCTGATCAGCAGCAGGAGGAGAGTCTGAGCACCAATCCAGGCCTAACATTCCTGAGAAGCACGAACACGCCAAAGTGAAAGGGTGACCTGACTGTCAGGTTCAGGAAGGAGGCGACCTGTACGGATACAACCTGCAAATAGAAAACCTGTTTACACCTGTGTGATGTAATGACCTGCAGTGTGAGGGAACGAAGGACCTACCAGCAACGCAGGAGAGGGAGGCAGTTCAAGCAAAGTGAAAGTGAAGCAGCTCAGAGGCAGCGTGCTGTGTGCAGGAAAGACAAAGGACCCACAATGCAGAACAGAGAGTTAACTTAGGACGCAGCTTTATTTCGAGGGAAACTCCTCATTACAATAGACGTGACAAAAACAAACCAAAACTTCAAATGCAGAACTGGGGAACAGGCACCTAGAAACTAAGAATACTTGGGCCACGAAGGGAGGAGACGCAGCACAAAGAGGGCACAATGTGACGAAGAGCATAGGAAGAAGCAGACACTAAATACAAGTGGAGAACAGGGCAAAGAGGAAACACCTGGGAACACGGCTGGCACAGACAAAACAGGGAAGAGCAAAACAGACGGGAGACTAACAAAGTAAAACAGGAAGTACACAGAGATGCAGACTGACTGAATACAGACTAACAATGACACATCATAATGAAATTGACTACTACTAATAATACATACCAGAAAACATTCGGTCACCGACCCAGGACTGCGACACTCATACCTGTGACAGGTAACCAGTTGAGCAGGAAATAAGGCATGGCCTCTCAACTCCTCCTTCTGATTCTTATTCAGCTGGGTCTTCAAAAGAGTTCCTGTCGGATTTCTCAGACTTTTTCTCTGATTTAGTGCTCAGCTCAGATAGAATAATTATTGTGGGTGATTTTAACATCCATGAAAACGATCAGACAGCAGAGGGTTTTCAGGAAACACTGTTAAATGTTCAGTTTCTATGCCACGTGTTAAAACAAGATCTAGAGTGTGATTAAAGTGGTGGGTGGGTTCTTTTACAGTCTAATAACAGATTAAATGCCATGTTGAGGCTGTCATTCTTAGCATCTACATGGATGTTAAAATCACCCACAATAATTATTTTATCTGAGCTGCAGTGACCAACGTTCCCTGTAATGTTTCACGTGTCTGAACACACAAACTCCCCGAGCGGTCCTTGGACCACTGTGAGCGACAGCAGACGTGCACTGTGGTCACGCCAGCATCGAATCATCCAAGTTACATGTTTTATTAAACTAATCAAATTACAGCATTTACATTTCTGTTAGACTACTTTCAATTAACTGCTTTAGCCCACTTACAATGAAAATTTTAAAAAATTTGGGAGACCACCAGGGGGACGTAAGGAAGATGGCAGCATAAGCTTGCAGCTCCCGGTCAAAACTCGAAAGAAAACCAGAATTCGAATATTTCCACCGCTAAACCGTGTAATAAATGCCATGGAAGGTGGAAGAAGGTCAAAAAGACAAGGAAACATTAAGGACTTTGTGAAACAAGCGGAGCTGGCAAGAGGAGGCAGCGCAGACATGTCCGAGAACAGCGTGCAAGGCGAGCAGATGGAAGGAGATGCAGCTAGCCACCCTCACGCAGACTTCCAGGACATCATTAAGGAAATTCACTCACTTAAAGCAGAGTTTAAAACTGAGTTTGCCACGTTTAAGAAAGACATCACACAAGAAATGAAGGACGAATTCGACAGTTTCAAGAAAGACATTAATATAAAACTGGCAGAAACAGCGAATGAGCTAGCTAGCCATGAGACCAGACTCAAGAAGCTGAGAAAAGACTGGAAGAGATGGAAAAGACGCTCTAATCCAGTCGCTCCAGCAACAACGGAATATTCAGATGAAACTGGCTGACTCGGAAGGCCGACGGAACAACATTCGCATTTTTGGCCTAAAAGAGGCTCTGAAGGAAACTCTGTGCTGCAGTGTGTGGAGGACTTGCTGAGGGCTGAGCTTTCGCTCGGATTCTGCTCTGAATATTCAGCGGGCGCACAGAGCTCTGGGGCCAAAACCAGAAAAACCTCCGCCATCGGTGGTGGTTAACTTTCTTCAGTTCTAACACAGTTTGCTGCATTGTGGGAAATGTAGGAAACCCCCATTTGAAGACTTCTTAACATGTGGCAGCCTCTTTTTAAAGGGACCAAAAGTAATTGGACAAGTGACTCAGAGGCTATTTCATAGGTGGGTGTGGCCAGTTCCCTCGTTACGTCGTAATTAAGCAGATGAAATGCCTGGAGCTGCTTTGAGGTGTGGTGCTTGCATTTGGAAAGTTTTACTGTGAACAGACAACATGCGGTCAAAGAGAGCAGAAAAACCATCTGAGAAATGTCTACAGTGTTAGGAGCAGTGTTGGTCAAGTAATCAGATTACAGTAACGCGTCATCTCTGGTTAGGAGTGGCAGTTTGGTACATGCTGAGCAGAAAGAAAGCACTGGTGACCTCAGCAGTGTAAAAGCAGCCGGCCGTCCACGGAAGACCACAGCCGTGGATGATCGCAGAATCATTTCCATGGTGAAGAGAAACTGACAACAACAGCCAACCAACAAAGCTCTCCAGGAGGAGGAAGGCACATCGATATATCCAAGTCCACCATAAAGAGAAGACTGTAAGTTCACTGCATGGTGTAACCCACTCACAAGCCTCCAGAATAGAAAGGTTAGGTTGGACATAACTAAAATGAACATCTAACAAAGCCAGCGCTGTTCTGGAAAAACTTTCTTTGGAAACATGAAACCAAGATCAAGAAAAAAGTAGGTGTGGAACAGCTCACGATCCAGAGCACGCCACACAATCTGCACAACACAGCACAGGCAGTGTGATGCTGTGGGCGTGCACGGCTGCCAGTGGCACTGGGACACTAGTGTTTATTGACGATGTGACACAGGACAGAAGCAGCTGAATGAATCTGAGGTGTTCAGAGACAGACTGTCTGCTCACGTCCTGCTAAATGCAGCCAAACCGGGACTGGTTTCATAGTACAGATGGACAATGACTCACAACATCCACCGAAGCACCTCAGGAGTTGAATTTTCTTCAATGTCCAAGTCCGTCACCTGATCCTAACCCCGCTCAGCATTTCACTCTGAACTTTGGACAGAAAGGCCACAAACAAACATCAGCTGCAGGTTGGTGCAGTAAAGCTGTGGCAGAGCATTAAACAGCAGGAAACCAGCATTCAGGCTGTCAGTGCCAGCAAAGGGTTTGGAATAAAATAATAGAAACAATCATTTTATTTTCAGTTACTTCATTCGTCCAAATTCTTTAGAGCCTCTAAAACAAAGGGATTGTGCTAACAGTACTCCAGTTTCTCCCATTTTTAATCTGTTTGTCCAACCCACTGAATTAAAGCTGAAAGGCTGCACTTCAGCTACAGCTGACTGGTTTCATGTCACTGTGCTAATGTCCATTAGAAAATAAGTCTCTATACAAATATTTATGGAGCTCCAGAAGTGGAGGCTGCTGAGGGGGCACTACTGCACAAAGCGGCGAGCAGTGAAGCAGCTCGTGTTGCTGAGACGTGCCCGTCAGTCCACCACAGGAGGTTTTTGTAAAGCTTTTATTTTGATATTTTCTTTGACCAGTAAATTTGCATATTAGCTAAATATTTAGTTCCCCGTAACATTTAGATTTAAATATAAAAAGGTACAAATTTTGTCCTAAATGTGTCATAAAATTTCAGCATATTTTAGTTACAGTCTAGAAATCCACGTCAGTAAATCCTTTCATACGTGCAGGTTGAGCTCTTTCTGCTGATGTGATGAAACCTGTTTACGAGCAGCAGCGTGGAAACTCCGGCTCATCTGCCAAGAGACAAACAGCAGAGATAACTGAGTCCAAGCAGGGAGTCTGTCAGGACTATCAAACGTCTCTCTGAGCTGTGACGGGACAAATGTCCACGATGGGTTCCTTCAAAGTGCTCCTCTGTGCGCTGACTCTGACGGCCCTGACCGTGGACTCCTCGTCTGGTAAAAAGTTTTAATGTTGTGGTGAGGTTTAAAAGCAGCTGCGTGGCTGGTTGTACAGAACACAGATTACATCAAACTCAGCGTTTCCTTCTGACAGGAGGATACAGCAACTACGACCTGTCGGGTCAGCAGCTCACAGATCTCTACAACTCTCCAGTGTACAAAGCTGAATGGATGGTCCGACCGCTTGGATCCAGTCCACGTTTGGACCGCTCAGCCACACCGGCGTCAGGGCAGGCTACACGCTCACCGTATTTATTTAAAAACCTGCTGCTTTCACTACCGCTGATGTCCATCTGGAATCCACCGTCGCCGCAGAAAAAGACGCTGCCTGAGATTCCTTCAGTTTTCTTCAGTTCCACTTTGCAGCAGCTCCTGCTGATGGCTGCAGTGATGGGTCATCATACCTGAGCCCAGACTGGTTTTTATGTTTCCAGGCTAGAAACGTTTTTAACCTTTGCTACAAAACAAAGACAAACCACGGCCTGGCCGAAGCTTTGACATCACAACTCTTTGCTATTCTTTGAAAAGGCTCAGATTGCGTCCAACTGTCGCATTTCTTACTCTGTCCAGGCTCCGCTGCACTTCCTACATCCTCAGATTCGTTCCTTTGCTTCCTTGAGTTCACAGATGCGCTTTGACAGCTCGAATCTCAGACTCTCAGATGTTTGATGAGCGCAGCGTCAGACTCGTTACGTTTTCTCTTCCCTCAGAGTGACGCTCGCTGATGGAGCTCAGTGGCTGATCCACAAAGGTCAGGACTACGGCATCTCCTCTGACACGGTGGTGACCAGCGCTCGGCACATGAGCTCAGCCTGGAAGGTAAGTCAGAGTTTGAACTGAAGCTTTGAGCCAGACATTTTTAAAAGAGTGATGAGTTGCTGAACATAAAGATATTTCCTCTGTGGAGTAAAATGTGTGTTTCAGTGAATGATGAGCAGTATGGAGGCAGAATGAAGCACTAAAGTGTGCGTTCCCTGCAGCCCTTGTTTCACCTGAGCAGACAGTTTAACGGGAGGAAGAAAGTTGCTGCTTTTGTGAAACGTGGAGGAGAAACCTACAACGCCCTCTTCAACTGTAGCTTCTATTACAATGATGCTGCAGTAAACCTGATTTCTTCATGATACAGGTGAAAGCTCCCAGACAGCGTCACAGGTGGATGTTGTTGTTCCAGCGTTCACACAGTCCGCTTCATGAACTCAAACTTCACTGAATCTGCATCTGAACGACCACACGGTGTAAGATGTCATGTGCTGTTCTCAGTTTACTACCTGGTAAAGATCCTGATACATTAAATCTGTGCAGTTTTAACGAAGACTACACACAGCCTGCAGCGCCCCCTGGTGTTTGTTTCTAAGTTCAGACATGCCCATTATGATAAACTCCTCAGAGCAGCGGTGGGCAACTCCAGGCCCCAAGGGCCGGTGTCCTGCAGGTTTTAGATCGCACCCTGGGTCAACACACCTGAATCACATGATTAGCTCATTAGCAGGCCTCTGGAGAACTTCAGGAAATGCTGAGGAGTCATTTCGCCCTTTAAATCAGCTGTGATGGATCAAGGACACATCTAACACCTGCAGGACGCGGCACTCGAGGCCTGCAGTTGCCTACTGCTGCCTTAGAGCAACATACGTCCCAATCACTGCGTAACAACACATCAGTGTCATAAATAAAACATTAATGCTAAACCAGTTTCCGTCTGTGTGTGCACGTGTTTCCGTTCAGTCTTTTAGTATTCTGACTCTGTTGTCTCTGCACTGTATTCGTGTTCACAGGCTGTGAATCATTCATGACGTAAATCCAAACGAGCTCATTAATGTCACGAGAGCAAACCAACATTTCAAATCAAACACTTCCTGTGTGTCGGTGTGAACGTGGCGGTAAACATTCACCCGGAGACCTTTTGAAGCCTCTTTAGTTCTTCGTGAAGTGAAGCTCTGCAAACTCTCCCACGGGGCTCAGATTCTTCTGCAGTCACGTCACGGACGCCAACACTTCAGAGACGCTGACGTCGGCCTGAAGAGCAAACTGATTATTGTGCAGATTGCCGTGAAACGCCCGCAGCAGACGATGGGAATTGGCAGGGATCCCTCTGAACGGGACATCCCATAATGAGTGAGGTCAGGCTCCGGTGTGAAAGAAGCGATGGTCGTGTGGTGTGACGGCCTCGGTTGGTCAGCAGGCGCAGAAAGCCTCTGACGTCACACATCTGAGGAATCTCCGCTTGTGCAAACACACACACGCCGAGGATGCATCCTTACATCCTTACCGTGTGCAGACGCAGGAGTCCTGCACATCAGACTAGACAGAGCTGCTCGTCTATGACTCCAATGGAGCGTCTCTAAACACAGCACGCTGTCCTACATACACATAATTATATGTTCGTTCATCTTTGCCTCCAGGAAAGATCAGAAGACTGTCATGAATGTAAAACGCTCTGGTCCTGTGAGCCCAGCCGATGCTGCTCGTTGAACCTCCACGTGGAACAGATGTCCACTTTTCAAATTCAGAAAACCTTTGAATTTTCTTTTCCTTACAGGCGTTAGAGGAGACATATTCCTTATTTCTTTCAAATAAATATTAAAAATGTTTCATTCTATGATAAAAACACTGAGGCAGCAAACTATCGCTGTAAGCCAAACGCTTCAAGTGTTTTTCCTACTGTCACAGATTTCCTGACACAGTCATCTTCTACAGCACAGGCGTCCAACTCAGCCTCAGGGCCGGAGTCCTGCAGCTGTTAGACGAGTCCTTGATCCATCACAGCTGATTTAACGGCTAAACGAGCTCCTCAACATGTCCTGAAGTGCTCCAGAGGCCTGCTAATGAACTAATCATGTGAATCAGGTGTGTTGGCCCAGGGTGATATTAAAACCTGCAGGACACCGGCCCTCGACACCCCTGTTCTACAGGCACTGAGCACCCACAGAGCACACGTAGCCCCTCAGCAGGCTTCCACAAGCTTCCCAATCAAAAGAAAGCAGGCAGGGTGTTGGAGTCAAGTTGTTAATTGTTGTCATTGTGTTTCTTAAATTTGTAAGTCTTAGTTTAAACTATATGATCAAAGACATTCCTTTGATCCTGACCACCTCCCCCAGCTACTCTGGTGCTGGGGGAGGCTTTATTAGGCAGATCTGTTTCCTGTGTGGTAAGCTTCCTGCTTTTATGGTCCTTCTGTGATCAGCAGGTCACACAAACGCACAACCATGACACACACACACACACACACACACACACGCGCACACACACACACACACAGCCTTATCTTTTAGAACCATAGGGGGGTTTGTGAGGGGAGGTGCTTGTGTTTACTGTTGTGTAACTGTTTTCAGTAAACAGCTGTGAGGAAGGCTCCTCTCTGAAGAAGTTGGGTTGAGTCGGGTGAGGAGCGTTGAGCTCCAAGAGCCTGTTCCAACCAGCCTTCCCTTGCTAGCAAGTAAAATCGATCGATCGCTGATTGTGTTGTTGTTGAGAATAAGTTTCTAAACCAGTGGGGCCTGTGGAGGCGCAGACCCACCACAGGGGAAGGGAGGGTCTAAAGAGAGCTGGTGTCAGACAGATGAGCTGATCTAAGAAGAGTAAGGAAAAGGATCTGGAGTCTAAGAGTGGAAATGGAGCCGCAAATGACAGGAAGGAAACGACGACTGCGTTCTGTAGAAATCTCTATTTTAATGCAGTCAACAGAAATAAAAGGAAAACAAATTCAGATGTGATTAAAGGAGCATATTTACAAAAAGTCTCAGAGATTAAATCTGTTTTTTTAAACACAAGGAATAATTTTCTGTCATTTGCACATTTCATAAAACATACAAACGTCCAAAGAAACGCGTCTTCATTTTCACTGTGCGCCGGTGACCAGCAGGGGTCATGTGAGCTGCCTGAACAAACCCCTGTGAGGCCCGTCCGTGCGACGGAGCTCACAGGTGACGATGTCGCGTCTCTTTCAAATCCTGTTTTCGGCGTCGCTCTTCCTCTCGGTGTAAAGCCCCCCCCCTCCTGCTTCTTCCCTTTTTTCTCGCCTCAGTGGTTCAGGATCATAGGTGGAAGTTTGATGCAGAAACAAAGTGTTTCCCCCCTCGAGGAAAGCGAAAGTTCAGACTCTCCTCTCGAGGCAGCTGGCAGAGACACGCCCTCGGTCTCAGTGTGTCTCAGGCGAGCGTCTGCAGGGTCTGGTAGCCTCTCCTCTTCTGCGCTCGCAGCAGAGGCGTCTGAGTGTCCGCGTCTCGAGACGAAAACGTCCTGCGGGCTCGCCGCAGGTACACGCGAATCCATCCGTAGACCAGACAGTTAAAGAAGCCCTGAGAGGCCGAGGTTAACGCCTGAGGACACAAGACACGCTCGGGTCACTGCACGAAAGACACGTGAAACAACCTGAGAGAGGCGTGTGAGTACGACAAAAAGAACCACAACGATGAGCCTGAGATATCCTACGTGATGAATCGCACAGAAAGCAACAAAAGACCAGTGAAGCAGTCGAGACGGCACAAAAAGGAAGCTTAATGAGACATAGTTACACAAAGAGAACATTCAAAGACCACAAAATGAGCCCGACACACAAATTCAACCACAAAATGTTCGACTGCTGTCAAAAGATCCAAATCAAACAAACTGTTCAACAGGAAAAGACGACACGCCACCAAAAACAGGCTGAACGAGCTCAGAGCGTAAACGCCGTCGTGTTTCTCTGGTACCGACTCACCTGCAGGATGTACAGCACCACCCCGGCTTTGCCCTGGCACGCCGCGGGATCCGCCACTCGCAGAAACGCCAGGATCACCGCTGAGGAAACAACACAACAAACAAAGACACGCTGAAACCTCGCTGACTGCGTCTGTCGCCAACAAGAACCAATCAGAGTCCGCGCCGAACAAACCTGGACCCCAGCAGAAGACGAAGACCAGCGGGTACAGGACCATCCTCCGGTCCATCACGCTGAACGAGGCCCGCTGCTCGCTGCCCAGGTAACCGTTAGAGGTCACGATGCGCCTGTAAATACAGCGCGCTTTGACCACGAGGACCTGCGGGGGGGGAGAGGGGAGGTCACCTCCACGTGATGTTCGTAGAATAAGACGCGTCTGTGCGACGAGCGTGAACTCACCGTGATGCTGAGGAGGGTGACGAGCACGGTGATGAGGAAGACGGTGATGTGGTAGGTGTGCAGGTACAGGCAGCTTCGGCTCATCGGCTGCTCGTCCGACATCAGGAACAGCGCTCCGGTGTGCATCATCAGACACCTGGTCGGATGTGGAAAAAAGCCCACTGAGCTTCTGCGTGGAAGCAATCGGTGGATTTGCTCGCGGCGTGAACACTTTGTGTTCTGGCCTCACCTGTAGGGTTCGGTAAGGTTGGCCTGACAGTGGCTGATGTTCCCCTCTATGATTACCGGCAGCATCAGCAGCACAGGAAGCAGACTGCAGACACACAGAGCAGGACACACTGTTATCAGTACCACCGTGTGTGTGTTTGCATGCATCCACAGAGTGAGGCTTTGCTGCTCACTCACCATGAAACCAGAGCAACGATTTTACCCGCCGTGCTCACTCGGTTGGAAACCTGCACAAGGATGCAAAATATCACATCAGAATGTATTTATAGAGCACATGTTAAAACAACAGTGTTGACCACAGTGCTTCACAGTAAAAGCATGAGACAGGCGACAACAACAAGCTAGAACAGCCAACTCGTTAGAACCAACAGCCACAGTACAAAGATACGTTTCAGGACGTGATTTAAAAGACTGGATCGACTCGGCGGTACGAACATGAACAGGGAGGTTATTCCAGAGTCTGGGTGCCACGGTTGCAACGGCCCGGTCACCGAGACCTAGGTTGTGCTGGGAGCCTGTGATTGGCCGATCTAAGTGCGCAGAGAGAGAGCTGGGCGCTAAATTATTCAGAATTTTAAAAGCGAACAAAAGAATTTTAAAATCTATGCGATATTTGACAGGGAGCCAATGTAGTTTGGCTAAAATTGGAGTGATGCGTTCGTAGATTCTCGTAGCTGTTAAGAGACGCGCAGCTGCATTTTGAATTAACTGAAGCTGGTAAAGAGAAGAGTGTTGGAGGCCCGAGTAGAGCAGTTACAGACGTCCAGTCTGGATGTGTGCATAAGCTTTTCAAGGCCCTTTAAAATCATTTTAAAGCCTCATGTTTACTGAGACAAACAAAGCTGTTCATGCTGCACCGAAGTGATCAGGTACCAGATCAAAACTATTTTGAAGCATCAGGACCAAACATGGGGAGGTCTGTGCCCCGTCAGGACACTGGAGCATCTTTTTATCCTCTTAGGTTTCCCCACCATTCTACTTTTACCGAGCCTCTGGGAGCTGTGGGCCGCGCAGAGTTTGACCCTGTCAGGTTTGCCCTTTGTGTTATTCTAAAGCTTTATGAGCTGCAAACAAAACCCTGAAAGCTTTGTTTACTACCTGTTGTGTGTGTTTTGCTGCCCTGGCAGCTGGACAGATGTGTCTGTACCTGTACAGAGTATCCATCCATGCAGCTGCAGTACTTCTCCTTGATTCCTTTGTAGAGGTTCCAAATGTAGTAGAGGGTGTAGAAGAAGGAGGCCATGTAGAAAACCTGAAACAGAGTTTGTGATGAGCCAAATCCTCGCTCACGTTCGCCGCGCTGATTTTCTAAACAGGTCACCTGACACCCCGCCCCCTTTTCAGACTTTAATAGAGCGCGAGAGCCAAAAGGGGCAGCTGACCCGGGGTTGTTGCTCTGAGTGGGAGATGTGGGTCAGGAATGTTTTTCTGCTTCCAGGCTGTGTTCTGTCCTGGTTCTGCTGCTCCATTTCATCCCAGAATGACCCAGTTCAGGATCTGGACCTGGTCATCTGGGCCAGAATAGCTCACTCGATAGATATTTGGCAACAGAGACGTCAGCTGTGTCCCAAAACGTCGGCCGCATCCTTCGGAGGACCCGGCCTTCGCGGTCTACGTGGGCCGGGTCCTTCGAGGTGCGAGACGGTGAAATGGGACGGTCCAGCCTTCAGATCAGCGTCAGCGCTGTGTGGGTGGAGTTTAATAAACTCGGCTGTCTGCTCCTTGCTGTCTAAAATATAACAGGACACTGGCGTAAACTCTCGACCGTCTCACACTTCTGTTTAATCAGTTTTCTGTTTGACGTTTATTCAGCTGTGTGAAAATCCCGGAGGAACCAACCCGATGGATTAATAAAGTTTTATTTAATCTAATAGTCTAATAACTTTGATCTCAGCCAAACGATTTACTCCGGAACAAATAAAACACAGAAAAAAGGAAAACAATTACATTTTTAAGTTCTCCGAGTGACTTAAATATCATGTTTAACCTGAGTAGCGACAGAGCGGGGGTCTGAAAACGATGAAGCCGGGAGTCCGCTGCTCTCGCCGGCTGGAGTGACCATTGAACCCCCCGGCTTGCTATCGAGCTGGTGGGTAACAGACGTCTCCGAAAACGTCGGCGCACTTTTGCAAATATGCGACGTCTTGATAAACCGAGCAGATATTTGAAGTTTACACAGCTACTTTCTCGCCTGGAAATATGCTAAAAGTTTATTTTGTGACCCAGAAAGATTAATAAGAGTAATTTTAAAACTTAGCAGCAGCCGCCATTGTTGGCAGCTGAAATTTGGCTGGGCCGCGCTATGAATTCTGGGATATGGTGTGCCACGAAGGACACACCCGACCCATCCTTCAAATTCGGGGAAATGAAGGACGCATTTGAAGGAGTCGACGAATTGGGACAGCCTTCGTCGCCTGGCTGTGACGTGATCGGCCTTCAAACGCGGCCTCCGGAGGATGCAGCCGACGTTTTGGGACACAGCTGTCATTTACCCGCTCGTCCTCAGGTGCTGGATTGGTTGTCATAGAAACAGAGGTAAAACCGCACCCAGTTTTATTTGATGTAAACGGGACTGAACGAGCTGGATGAGTCACTGATGATGAAACATTTAGAGGAGAGAAGCTCAGCAGGTTACGATCCGGACGAGACGCAGCTCAGCTCTGCAGCTCTCCCAGTTTCTCTTTAGTTTTGTTTCCCTGGAGCTGATTGAATTTATGTTTGTTTCTCTTTCAATTTTTCATCACGATTGCTGCCCCGACCTTTTTCCTGCCACTTCCTTTTCCTTTTTTCGGTGATTTGCCCTTTAGCACAAATCCTCTTGGTAAACTTACTCTTGTGTGGTTAAAAAACTCTTTTCTGATAACTATGGATATAATCTGATGACTGCTTTTAGCTGTAAATGTGCTCCACGTGTTAAACATTTGACTTTATTGTGTGAAAGTTCTTGTTTTTTTGGTTCTTGGAACATGCTATTTCAGTTGTGTGTGGGGTCGACTTTGGCTGACTTCTCAGGAAACACTTTGCTTTGAGAATATGGAAATCCCTCGGCAGCTCCACGCTTCACTCTGAAAACTTTCCCCTGAAACAAAGTAAAGAGAACAAAGGCAGCCCGTCTGAAGCGGAGCTTGGTTTTGAACATGTTGGGGTCACGTGATGAAGGTGGAAGTGTTACCAGTGTGGTCTGACCACCGCGCTGGAATCACCTAACCCATCTGGAAAATCGTGTGTGGCGTCGTGTTGTCAGAGCTGCTGCTCCGTCAGATCGGAGTTCGTGCCAGCGATCGGTCTCTGTTTATTTTATTTTAGTAGCTTTATCAATAAAGTTGGCCTGGGGTCCGCACACACACAAACCCTCGGGACTTTCAGTTTGATTGTACTCCGTGGGTCACCTTGTCTTACAGTATAACCACAGCAGTCCAGTGTAGTGTTGTTTCACCTGTTCCACGATGTGCAGGTAGTAACAGTGCGTGCTCCGGCTTGTGCAGTCTTTAAAGAACAGGATGGAGCCGATCAGCCAGCACACGGCGAGCAGCAGGTCTGCGACGCTGAGCAGCATCAGAGGCTGCAGCTGCGCGCGCACACACACACACACACACACACACACACACACACACACACACACACACACACACACACACACACACACACACACACGGATTACAGCGTGCTGAGAAAGGATTTTAAAAGCTGGACGGAGGACGGAGCGAGGCTAATGTAGATGACCAGCAGGGGGCGACTCCTGGTTGTAGAGGCAAGTCTGATTGGACAGAAGCTTAGGAGAAAACGAGTCTCCTGTTCACCTGAAGACCTTTCTGGTGGGTTTCGCGTCTCACTCAATAAACACGACGGCGGTTTTATGAACCTCATTAGGACTCGAGAAGGGCGGGGCTTCTTTGTGGCTGATCGGGTGTCTTTGTCCTACTTAGAGACTCTTCTGTATAAAACGATGAGTGCACCCAGCGGTTACGTAATGTTTTCATTCTTATCCACATGAAGGTTAGAAAGCAGAACTGAATGTAAACATGTGAATGACAGTACATCTTTACATCTGAGTGTCCTAAAGTGATGCCTCTGCGCCGGGGAAATCTGACCTCGTTGCAGCGTTGAACAATAGGCACAGTGTCAGCGTTCAGCCCCCTCTCATCACGCCTAGTTTCAAATCAGCGGCTCGGGCTGAGGTTTGGAAAAGAGAACTCGATAACACAAAGGGTGATTTCACAGCGGCCACGTCCAGCTTTTATAAGCACTTCCTCTTAATTATTTTAACTTTAAAGTTCAGACCACAGTTTATCTCACACAGTTTGTGCAAAGCGTCAGAGAACAGAGAAGCGGCTGACCTCGGGCTTCCGGCTGAGTCCCCGTAACATCAGGCAGCAGATGATGGAGCCTGAACCCAGAATGCTGCAAACACAAACACACATGATGAGTGGAACCTCACTGGAAGAGCTCGGTGTTTAATAAAGATGGCGTGAAAGAAAAACAGCTGATTGGAACTGCGCCTGCCTCTATTGTCTGAGCGCTGTGACCTCTGACCCCTCAGGTCTTTCCCACTGGTCCCACACTGGGTAAATGAACCAGCAATAAAAGCCTAATGTGCTCTGACGCAGCCCATTACAAACAAGCCTCTGTACAGGAACGTCCAACAGTCCGGCCGAGACGACGACTCGGATTATTAAAAATGCAGGATTTCAGAGTTTTACAGTAAAAAACAGCGTGTAGGTGTTCAGGTTTTAGACAGTAGCTCTGTGGGTCACCTACTCAGTTTGCCTACGTTACATATCAAAAGGTCAAATGTATGTGTCACTAAAATGTAGTTAGAGTATCTTGACTTTCCCAGTCATGTTTCCAGTTTTACTCCTGATAAAAACAGTAATGACGACAGTTACTGCTGCTGAACTTGACTGAAGTCAAATAAGCTCTAAATTACTCATGAATGGCTTTTCTTTACTTTCCAGCTGTGCCTGTGGAGGATGAAGACACTGACCTGAGCACAGCCATGACGAGCTGGATCCAACTGACCACGACGTACACCTGCAGGGAAACAGGCAGGCGGTCAGCAGGCTGACACACACAGACACACACTGAGGTGTCTGCACACGCGCACACAGACACACACACTGCAAACTTCACATTTCTTCACGATGAAGCACAAACATCAAACGCTCTTTTGTTACTTATTCGAGCTCTTAGAGCTGCGTGACTCTTAAAGCGATTGTGCTTTAATCGATGCTGCAGTGAGTGTTCGTCTCTCGGTGAGGTCAGTTAACATCAGCTGCAGATGTGGGAGTGAAAGTGTTAAAAATAGAGACAAACAAACTGTGGGGGAAACACAAAAAACCCCAGAGGAAGTTCAGAAATTCACTCCGAGAGGAGAAAAAGGAAACCGTTGTAGTCTCATTATTACTTCTTTTTAAGATGTCAGTTTAACCGTCTTACACCGATGAGGGTTGAAATTCAGTTTTCAACACACAAAAAGACCAACAAGATAACGGCGAGTGCGCACAACCCTCAAAGTGACCGCTGACCGCGGCCTCCTCCTACACAGAATAAAACTAAACACGGTCCAAACATCACAAACTGCAGTTCCTCTGACGTCCAGCAGAGGCTGCAGCAGTGACGTTACCGTGGTAACCTCACTGCTAAGTGTAATTCGCAGATTTATCTGGACGTTAGTGAGCAGCAGTTAGCAGGTGACAGCTTTCAACATTCACGAAAGTCATTTTATCTGACGCTCTCACACTCCGATGGACGCGTCACATAACTCGGGGAATAGACCCTGTGCACGAGAAAATGCTAACTTCCTGTTTTAAGAATCACCCATCTTTTAAATACAGTCTGTGAGAATACATCAAAGTATAAATATGAATAAAATGTTTTAAGTAAATGTTTATATTTACTTTATATAAATATAATACATATAATATATATTTAATTATGATCAAGATCAATAGACATTTTAAAATAAACAAATCCATGATTATGTACAAGAGAATAAATACATATAAATATGACTCATCATTACTTAATGGAACTCTTCATACAGCGACCCTGTTTCTCATCACTGAGTCTGTCTCTAATGAGTTGCGCACCAAATGAAGAGTGAGAGGAACCCAGTGTGTGTTTATGATGACTGCTTTCTCTGCTTCTGCATTAAACCATCAGGTTATTATTGTTCAGCGGTGAGCGCGAGCACTTCAAAGCTTTTATTGGAAGTGAAATTTGTGAATTTATTTCACTTCCTTCAGTGAGAGATGCTCGATTTAGTGCAGCAGCACAAAAGTACGAGCTGATTGTTTTACTGGACTTTTGGCAGATGTTGAACTGACGGAGTCTCCGAGTGCAGACGGAACAAACCGAGACTCACCACAGAAAACAAGCCGAACACATCCTGGACGTGGCTCAGAGTAAATCACACTTGGATGGTCTGTTCACACAGAGTAGCAGCGCGGTGTACTGTCCCTTTAAGGCACAGAACGAGCTGCGGCATCACGCGTCTACATCAATATAATCTAATAATACGAGTATGGAAAACAGCTTATCTTTATTCATGCAGCACCAAATCACGACTGTTGTTGTTTATTGTTATTGTATTGTTGTAGATCCCACAATAACACATAGTTCGAGTTTATTTCCACGTCACACCGTTTATCCAGCCGCATGTAAAGCTGCTGAGCTCGTTAAAGTGCTTGAATGTGCGCAGTGATTCTGAGAGCACAGGAGGTGCTGATCGCGATGAGCTCACCTGCGTCCAGTCCTCGGCTCCGGTGGTGTTTGCTGCTGTGTGGTTGGTCATAATCATCTCGTCTGAAGACATCAGAAACTCTCTGAGCATTTCAGATAATCAAGCTGAAGGTGAGAAGGTCACGTGATCGTGCCTGGTCCTGGAGCGGTCAGCTGAGCCTCCCGTAGGCTGTCGGGACCAGCTTTTATCCTGCGGGATGGCACGGTATCCGCTGACCCCGCCCCCGGGGCTCTGACCACGCCCCCTGCCCGTGAGGGGAATACCCACCTGCCTGACGACGCCGCAGCTTCGCTTTTATTAAATTGAATAAATAATTAAATGAAGACGCAGCAGCTGTGAGTACTTCTACTCCAGTACTTGTGTGATATGCTCAGTATTTTCAGTTACTTATACTTTATGTATTAGCTCAGGACTCCTGAGGGAACTGCTGATCTTTTTCCCTGTCCCGTTTGGATCGTTAGCCATCAGAACTATTCCCTGAAGAAAGATGCCAAGCGGATCATCATGGCCGTGCCATGTTGGTCCATTTGATTGACCTTTATTATAATTATGTATTTATTTTATTCAGGGAGAGTGGTGAGGGGAGATAAGCCTCCATACCTCGGAGAGCCTGAGATGTTCCCAGAGAGGTGGAGTCTAAGACCCAACCTGACATATAGACGAACAGGCGCACGCAGACACAAACATGCATTCCCACCCCCATATACACATAAACAGATCCTCGGCGCTCACCTGACATGGAGACAGACACTCCCCAAACTTTCTCTACATCCCAGGTCCAGGTACTCTCGCCACAAAGGGGCAAACCGTACCTAGACCCAGGAGATGTAACCCTTTTCCCTGAAGTGGAGACAAGCAGACCGCCCCCTTATCTCCATTAGCAGGTAGGCCCCGCATCCCAGACCCCAATCTGACGGCCAGCACCTCCTCCCAGCCCCGACGGTTAACAGAGAACAGGGGTGAGTGAAGACACTGATATGTAGTGTTGCTGCGTGCTGTTCTAAAGTGCATTTAAAACACAGGAGCGCATGGTCAATGCTCCCTCTAAGCTGCGCGCGTGCGCAATTGCGCACTGCTGGCACGTCTCTGCGCACAAAAAAATCCAACCTGAATTGAAACTTAAACTTTAACAATCCTGTTCTGCAGTGTTAGTCAGTGACTGGCTGCTCCCGTATGGGATCAGAACGATGCCACCTCATCCCAAAGTCCAGCCAATGATGCGATTCACATTCGTATATACGCAGCCAATCAACGTCGCTGACAGGCTCTGACAGCGTCCTTATGTGCGACACCGGTGTTTTAGCAAAGCGGCTGATGTGGAGTGAAGCCACGTTAATGACAACGTGTACAACCATTGGAGATGTGAGCAGGACAGACGGAACAACTGACGGACAAAGTGTGGACTTTATACCAGTTTTTAAATTGTGTTGATCGGCCGCGTAAAACCAGAGTTATGATAAAATATCTGCAATGTTTGGTTTTTCCCCCCGAATACTGTCGTTGTTTATATTTACTGCAGGAAGAAACGGTAAAAACTGCGTTTGATAAGGAAAACGCTACAAAGCCTGTGAACAAAGACAAACCTCCTCCCAGCCTTTAATGCTGTAATTTGATTATTTTAATAAACATGTAACTTGGATGATTCGATGCTGGCGTGACCACAGTGCACGTCTGCTGTCGCTCACAGTGGTCCGAGTGTCCGCTCAGGGAGTTTGTGTGTTCAGACACGTGAAACATTACAGGGAACGTTGGTCACGGTGCTTCCTGCCAGAGAGCAGCATGGCTCCTCCCCAAACCCTCAGTGTCTATACGTGTTTCAAATTGAGAGGTGGGCACCGGCGCCAGAGGTGGGTTTGAATACACAGACCATCCTCTGGATGCCGTGTAGCGTGCCCAGCCCCAAGACCCTATATGTAGGTGTTATGTGAGAGCGTGAGTAATGTGGATGTCTAGGTTGCGGAATAAAATTGAGGCACAGGCGTCCAGAGGGGGAGTGCCCCACCCTAGTGACACACCTGCACCCCAAGCCCTGCATGTGTGTGGGTGTGGTGGAGCGGGAAGAGGGAGGCACCTGAGGATGGGGAGGGAAGAAAGGAAGGGGAAGTGGCCCCTCCCCGGGGCCAGCTGCCCCGCTGACCCCAGTAGGCACCCCCGCTCCCTGGAGTCCACCAAGGCCAGGGGGCCCAGGCCCATCCGGAGCCCATCTGGGGCACCCGGCAGCGGCACCGCCCAGCCCCACATAACTCCGGGCAGCCCCACCCGACCCCATTGCAGAGAAAACTGCACCCGACCCATCATCCAATCATCTCTCAGACTACACTAGACAATAAACACCCAGGTTGAGCTCATTCTCCACCTCTCCTACACCTCTCCCCCACCAGCAGTGAGCTCCTGGAGAGAGGAGACCTCCTGCAAAGATGTTGCTTATCATTTTTAATATGTACAAAAATAAAATCAAGACGATGAATTTGAATTAAGAACTCAAAGTCCAAGACGTCAAAAATCTGTTAAATAAGGATACAAAAACAAAGGATATATATCCATTTCTGTTAAATACAACTGATGGAATTTGCAAAGCAAACTAATCTGCGTTGTGTTATTAATAATCTTTAATGTTCGAATAATCTTCACTACCCGGGTCGCCACCGTCACAGACACACTCTGACATGATCGGCTCGATTGTGCCACATGTGCTTCTGTACTGTGAGCTGCCCCCTTTTCAAAGATGTTCAACAATGTCTTCAATAATAATTATAAAAACAAAATTGATCTGGGACACACAGCATCTTCCCCCTGGGCCAGCGCACTTTTGGGCCGATGAGCCGGGCTGCAGGCCCAATTACCAGCCCACAGGGTTGGCCTGGAATATCCAATCAGAGTCCTTAATGACACAGGCCCCTCCCCTAGTTGCTGTTCCAGCTTGTAGAAAAAAATTATTGTGGAAGAAGTTGAAGAAAAGGTGAAGCTAGAAACAATAAAAAGAAATTAAAAGTAGATGCAGCACCGTGTCGAGTTAACCACGTTAGCTGCTGTTAGCTCCTGCACTGTGAACTGTAGTAACAGGCAGTAACCAGGCCTCCACAAGCTGTGGTGACGTGAGGAAGAGACACAGGAAGTGAAATTAACATGGTAAGTAAATAGATGGGGGACATAATTAAGAGAGAACTAAATAAATATGACTTCAGGAAAAACCCAGTGAACTAAAAATATGCAGAACATCTCCAGATGTGTTGACGCGAGCAGCCTGAAGGCCGTGCTGCAGGTGTCTGACACCTGGAGGCGTCAGTGAGGCTCTGTGAGCAGGTGTTTGGCTTCTTCCAAGCTCACAGCAACAGACACGAGCCAGCGCCTGATGAACAGGAGCCGAGTCAGCAGGATCAGCAGAGCTTTTACTCTGGAAGAGCTTCAGTGGTATTTGTTTGTTTGTGTCTCACTGCCATGAATGATCTATGTTCGTGACATCACTAGATGACCAAAACACATCAGGAGTGGAACAGACCACGCCTCGTCCTAGAATCGTTCGGCGGCGCTTTCACGCGTCGGAGCGTTTAAAGAGCTGAGAGCGGCTTCTTCACGCTGAGCTGTCCTGTTTTGGTGCTTTGGAGCAATCCTGGCCTCCTACTGCTTTGCTACAGAATCGTTTAATTCCGGTGCCATCCAGTGGTACCAGGCCTCTTGGCAAATGCCCAATCTGGTGAAGCTCTCTCTGATGGACCCCCACAGTCCAAAACGGCACGCCAAAAAGAAAAAAAAACAGTGTGCTTACACATTAAACCCACCCCAACCGGTCGCAGCAGATGGCCCCGCCCCTCCCTGAGGCTGGGCGGTTTCTTCCTGTTCAAAGGGAGTTTTTCCTTCCCAGGTGCTTCGTACTGTAGAGTGAAAACTCTGCATCAGCAGAAACAACCACCAACAATCATATGACCCCCTGTGAGCAGCACTTTGGCGACAGTGGGAAGGAAAAACTCCTTTTTAACAGGAAGAAACCTCCAGCAGAACCAGGCTCAGGGAGGGGCGGGGCCATCTGCTGCAGCCGGTTGGGGTGAGCGAAGATGTAGCTAAGAATCAGAGGTGGTGCTCTGCACACCACCGAACAGCCCAGAGACGGCGGTCGTTTACCCCATAAATGCATTTGATATGTAAATAATAAAATGCACGAACAGTTTGTGAAGGTCTCAGTTTAATGTTTCAGATTATAAACTCTCTCCATGCTGGGACACCTCAGATTCCTGTCTGCTTCCCACAGACTGAACATGGAAACATTTAAACACAGGAAATATCTACAACTCGTGGGAAAATCCCTCATGGGGAAGTGAAAGGTTTGTTGGACGTGACGTAGAAACTCTCACAGGTATTCTCACCTGGCGGAGATTTCAGTTTCATTCATGGACATAATGGTAAATGGCCTGTATTTGTATGACGCTTTACTAGTCCGTAAGGACCCCAAAGCGCTTTACACTATACACAATCATCCACACATTCACACACTGGTGATGGCAGCTACATTGTAGCCACAGCCACCCTGGGGCGCACTGACAGAGGCGAGGCTGCCGGACACTGGCGCCACCGGGCCCTCTGACCACCACCAGTAGGCAACGGGTGAAGCGTCTCGCCCAAGGACACAACGACCGAGTCTGTCCGAGCCGGGGCTCGAACCGGCAACCTTCCGATTACAAGGCGAACTCCCAACTCTTGAGCCACGATCGCCACATAATCCCACTCATTTAAGCTCCCTGTTACACGTTGTTGTATTTAACTTGAGCTGCTGTAACAAGAGAAGATAAATCATACCCAGCAGCCACTTTATTAGCTACACCTTGCCAGTACAGGACTGGACCCTGTTTCTTCTTCCCAGCATCGACGAGGTTCTGGAAGCATTCCTCAGAGACTCTCCGTGTTGACGTGACACCATCACAGACTTACTGCAGAGCTGTGGACCGCATCCATGACATGTGGTGACTGTGGAGGCGTTTGGAGGACGGTGAACTTGTCACGGACGTGCCAAGAAACCATCACGCCCTCCCGACAGAGAGATCCTGGATGTTGTGGCAGATATTCTGTAGCTCATCTGCTTCAGGGTGTGATGTGCTCAGAGGCGCTCTTCTGCATACCTTTGTTATAATAAGTTATATAAGTTTGGTCATTCTCCTCTGATCTGGGGCACCACCCGAGCAGTTTCTTCCAGAGATCTGTACTCTGTAAACTCAGCAGCTGTACCTAATAAAGTGGGCAGTGAGTGTAGATATAAAACTTCATAGAGTTCATAGAGGCGTACTGCCACCTGCTGGTAGAAAAATATCAGTCGTGTGACGGGAATATTTCTGTTGTTGACATAATTCCACAGATCTTTCCTCAGGATGCGATGAAGTGTTGGAGCGTTCAGCACTCGTCTTTTAGTGTTTCCTGGTTGTAGTGGAGGAATCTGTGGTTCTGCAGGAACACGCAGCTGCTCGAGCTCCGGAAACAAACTCAGGTTCAGGTTCAGGTGAGCTCAGAGGCTTTAAAGACGTGGTGACTTTAAAAGTGTACAAACTGGTCCAGGGACAGTTTTTTAGTTCAGACTCTACAACAGCACGAAGGCCTCTGTGTAGCTGACCTTTGACCTTCGTGTATCAGCTGTTTTACCTCTATAGAAATGAAATCAGAACCAGGGCTGCTGATGTGTAGCACCAAATATTCAACGAGCACTAAAAGTTTGAAAAACCCTTCGTGACCACGCCTCTCGTTTGAAACACGTGACCTCCAAATGAGAAGCTGTCGGCAAAGTTCAGGGGTCACATCCGGACACGCGTCTGTGGTTCAGGCACCAAAAGCACTTTGGTTAAAGGGTCAGTGTGGTCCAATCAGCCGGCCGGATCGTGGACCGGTGGCTCGTTTGGAGGCAGAGATTCGTTCTGTTACTTGGGATGCTGTTAGCCTAGCTTAGCATACAGGCTGAAGGCTCATGCTTCTTCCTGTTTCTTCACTGCGTCCACGACAGGAATGTAATGACAGCTGCAACAGGAAGTGAGCTGAGGCGGGGCTAACAGCATCTCAGAACCTTTCCTTTAACGCAGATTTAACTGAGCGCGTCCTCTGAAGTCCTTCTAATATCTGAGGCTGAACTCACACTGGTTTCACTGGTTACTCGCTGACTTTTGTCCACACTGGTTTTCCCAGCACGGGCCTCCCTCTCTCACCGCTTTCAGAGACTCTCATTGGTCGAGGAGGTCCCGGCCTCCCTCAGCCCGGCTGGCTGCAGCTCGTGCTTCTTCATGTGCTTCCTGAAGACTCGGGCTCCGCTCAGGTTCTTCTGGCAGATGTCGCAGAAGTACGGCCGAGCCTCCGAGTGCACGTCCACGTGGTAGGTGAGCTCGAGGGCGCGGCTGAAGCTCTTGCTGCACAGCGGGCACTGGTAGCGGACGCCCGAGTGCGTCAGCTGGTGCTCTTTGAGCGAGCTGCGCTGCTTGAAGGTCTTGGGACAGATGGGGCACTGATACGGCCGGGCGTCGGTGTGCAGACGCTGGTGCCGGCGCAGCGCGCTGGAGAAGGTGAAGCTCTTGCTGCAGATGCTGCAGGTGTAGGGTCTCTCTCCCGTGTGGATCCTCTGGTGCTCTGTCATGTGCACGTGCTGGATGAAGCTCTTCCTGCAGGTGGGGCACTGAAAGGGACGCTCGCCCGAGTGGATCCGCAGGTGCTTCTGCAGCGCCGACGCTTTGAAACAGTCGCGCCCGCAGACGGGGCAGCAGTGCCGTGATTTCCCATCAGCCCCACTGTCGGCCTGTGGATTCAAGGGTCCGCGAGGACTTGTGGGCCCATCGCAATCTAAGGATCCATCAGGGTGTAAAGGTACATCAGGAACTGTGGGCCCGTCAGGGTCTGTGGATCCGTCAGGGTCTGTGGGCCCGTCAGGGTCTGTCAGAGACATCAGAGAGAACTCAGAGGAGAGTGCCTGCAGGCTTTATGAGGGCAGTCAGCGTTTCAGGGTCAAACATGCAGCCATCCAATCATCATTTAGAAAAAAACCAAACTGCCGCTGCCCTCACAGAGCCAGTCGGGAACAATCAATAACTAATTAGTTAAAGATGAAGACTCACTGCCGCGCGCTGGCCTCCAGTCCTCTTCCTCACCATCAGAGTTTATCAGCCCGCTCACGTCTGGCTCTTTATGCTCCTCGCTGTTGCCCCGCCCCTCAGTGGGGCGGGGTTTGTTAACAGAGGGCTCAACTCCGGTGAAAACATCTACGGAGGTCTGTAGAAGTAGACAAAGACAGGAGGAAATCAAACTACAGTTAAATGTTAGCGTGATTATGTCTCCAGATAAATGGAAGTAATTTAAAATCAGTGTGACGTGATGTGAATGGCGAGCACGCGGGTTCACACAGAGGACCGGAGCGTCTGTCGGTGAGGCCTTACATTTACAGCTGCTGCGTTCTGTGCTGACCTCGTTCTGCACCTCAGACCTGCACACAGGTTCACCTGAGACCAGCTGTTTTCTTACCTGCTCATTCACGCCTTCATCCACCTCCTTCTTCTTCTTCATCCCCAGCTCCACCTTCCCGCCCTCGATCTTCATGTCGAACCAGAACACCTGAAAGATGCACAAAATCTGATCTGAGTGCAGTTTCTATCTCCCGCCTTCAGTCAAACGCACGCTCAGATGAAAGAGGTTTGAAGTCTGGGCGTCACCTTGTCGGCGGGGTCGGCGATGAGCCCGTCCCTGATGTGGGTCCTCATGTGCTGGCGCAGCAGGCAGGGCTTCAGGAAGCTCCGGGGGCAGATGCTGCAGGCGTGCGGCTTGTCGGCCATGTGGGTCTTCCTGTGCACTCGCAGGGTGGCCGCGCTGCTGAGGATCTTCGCGCATACCGGGCAGCGGTGCGGCTTCTCCGAGTCGTGGACCTTGGCGTGCTCCAAGAGAGCCGACATCCCCGGGAAGCTCCTCCCACAGCTGAGGCAGCTGTGGGAGGAGCTTCCCTTCGGAGTATCGGTGCTCCCGTCTGAGGACGAACAGGAAGAGGGAGTGAAGGACGTGCGTAACTCAGCTGTTCATGTCACCTGGTGCCGTATCGTTAAAGCTCGCTTCAGTGTAAACCTGAGCTCCACGGTTCCTTCAGCCTGTTCCCACCCACACAGATTTACCCACTGCCACAGCCCACCCGAGTGACGCTGACCAGTGTGAGAGGAACTTGTTCCACTTTCTAAAACACAACAATAAGCTCAGTCACTTTAAATGTCACATCCTTTTTCTTATTTTGGTCCCTGATGCAGAATTATTCACAATCACCGGACCTGACAACCCTCTGCAAACGTCCTCCACAGCTGTTCAGACCTCACTGCTCTCTCCAAACATCACTCAGTTCATGCCGCACTAAATTCACTCACACAGCTCAGTCTCGATCTCACCACACTGCCTAACGCCCGAGTCCTCGCCAGCTAATCTGCTGTAGGACACGCAGGAGCACGCCAACATCCAACAGCAGCACACCGGCGCCGAGGAAAGGTGTTAGCTGAGATGTGACGGATGTTCAGGGATAACGTTTACACTCTGGAGTCATTCAGGAGAAAAAGCCTCCGTGGATTCTCACAGACTAAAAGGACGGACAGCTAAACTGTGGAGAACATAACGTGTGGCATGAAATGAAAAGCTGCTTTGCCGCAGCGCGAACGGGCCGACCCGTCTGAAACGAGGAGCTGGAGTTTCTCACCGGTCGCAGAGTCTGCGTTCCCGTTCTCCACTTTCATCCCGCTGAGCGATTCACCCGTTTTCTGGAACAGAGCGCAGATCTGAGGTCAGTTTACCTGCATCAGCTGTGAGCAGATTATGAAGCTAACCTGCGGCTCCTACATTTCAAACACGTCCTCCATTGAGGACGTCAAATAATCCTCTTACATTCTGCACTTATTTCCAATTTCTGCATGTTTCTGAAGTCGAGGCTGACTGCTCACCGGCTGGTCTGAAGGCTGTGATTGGTCGTCAGCGGCGGCGGTGCTGCACTCTTCCCTGCCGTGGATCTCCTGATGCTTCCTCAGCACTCTGAGCACAGAGAAGCGCTTCATGCAGACGTCGCACTGGTACGGCCTCTCTCCGGTGTGAGAGCGCATGTGCTCCTTCAGCCGCGACGCTCGGCTGAACTCTCGGCCGCAGACGCCACAGGTGAACTGCTGCGCCCTCTGGTGGAGCTGCCGGTGCTGCAGCAGCTTCTCCACAGACAAGAAGTCCTTCTGACACAGGAAGCAGTGAAGATTCATCTCCCCCTGAGTTTCAGACAGACGGAGAACAACCTGAAGCTTCAACTTTTAGCTCAAACCAACTCACAGCAGCAGCTTTACATCTTTACAAGGAGGAAGACAGAACCAGGCTCGGGAAGAGAAAGCAGAGAATAAACAGAGGTAATGCTGATAATGTCTGTCTGAGTGCAGACGAGACACCCGATATCTCGCCCTCTGTGGCGACACGTTGTGTCTTAAAATAAAGACCTGAGAATCGAATCGCAGACTCGGGGGTCAGAAGGGCGTCGACTACGATAATGAGTCTGACCTGGAGTTGAAGAGACAAAATGATCCCTGAGAGGAACCAGGAGAGCAGAGGGGACCCTGTCCCAGCGCTCTGCTGTCAGGTTAACACCTGGTGTTCAACATCTGGTTCTCCAGCTGTGGGGGGACACGTTACTGTTCGACTTCACTGGGAATTGTCTGATGTTTCCTCAGAGAACGTCAGTCTTCCTTCTCTCTCCCCAACCAATCACAGCAGATGGCCCCGCCCCTCCCTGAGCCTGGTTCTGCAGGAGGTTTCTTCCTGTTAAAAGGGAGTTTTTCCTTCCCACTGTCGCCAAAGTGCTGCTCATAGGGGGTCATATGATTGTTGGGTTTTCTCTGTATGTATTGTTGTAGGGTCTACTGTACAATATAAAGAACCTTTGGAGCTTTAAAACTGAATTGGATCGCTGTGAGCTCCACCTCCAAACAGAACTTCGGACTTGGTGTTTCTCCTGTTATCCGTCCGAGTCCTGAATTCTGCTTGACTGGTCCAAATGAATTCCCGCCTCTTTTCCCAGGATTTCAGTGTGAAGTTGGAGGAGGTCAGGGCAAAGCGTGACACTAAGTGAAACTAAGTGAATTTAAGCTTCAGTTCGTTGAGCTTGAACCTGATTTTATTGCTTATGACAGACAGAAACTGCGAGGAGCGGCGCGTGAGCCAGAAACAGCCAATCACAGCGAGCCTCTCGCCTACTTTAAGTCACGACACAAAAGGAAAATGTGACACTTCTAAGGAAACTGTTCACACAGACCAATCCCTCCTTTCACACTCTTCCAGCAGTCATGTGACCACACCTGTGTAACACTCACCTCTCCGTCGACACCTTCGACTTTGACCACCTGGATCTGCTCGGCGTGCTTCTGCAGGTGTTTCCTCAGCAGACCCGGCCTGTTGAAGCTCTTGCCGCACAGCGAGCAGGGGTGCGGCTGCTGCCCCGTGTGCAGCCTCACGTGATCCCTGAAGGACGACGCCGTGGAGAAAACCTTCTCGCAGACGGAGCAGGAGTACAGGTTCTGTCCCGTGTGGGTTTTCTGGTGGTCGACGAGCCCCGTCCTGGAGGCGAAGCTCTTGGGGCACAGCGAGCAGAGGAACGGCCTTTCTCCAGTGTGAGTGCGCTCGTGCTGGACGAGGTGGCGCCGCTGGACGAATCCTCTCCCGCACACCGAGCAGCAGTGGGGTTTCTCTGCGGCGTGGCCGAGCCGGTGACGCCGCAGGCAGCTGAGCTGGGCGTAGCTGACACCGCAGTCGGGGCAGGAATACGGCTTCTCTCCGGTGTGAACCCGCTGGTGGACCGCCACGTTTATCTTCTTTGTGAAGCGTTTGCTGCACAGCGAGCAGCTGTACGGCTTCTCGCCCGTGTGGGCGGTCATGTGATCGACCAGGCGGGAGGGACGCGAAAACTCCCGGCCGCATACCGAGCACCGGTGGCGGCGCTTTGACCGGTGAGCGCTGTCTGAAGCCGGTTCATCTGGTACAGAGAGACTCTGCACACCTGGATCGAGCCCCGCCCCTGCAGGACACAAACACATAAATGATCATTAAAATCACGTTTTATTTTATTATTTTTATTTATTTATTTTTTGATGTTGGAGTGTTTATTTTTAAAATCTAACCTTTGACTGTTGAATGAAATGTGAAGATAGTAATGGGTGAGGACAGTGATGAGACCACTGGGATTATCTTAGCATGGATACTTTATACTTATAAAGTAATTATATTAGCACATTTTCCCCAGTGTGTAGAAGAGATAAGCAATGCCTAGTGCTGAAGGTTACAGTCCCGCTGTTCTTTCCCCAACATAACCACTCAGACTGGCCATAATCATTCTCATTTCATATGGCGCAGTCCCAGGCAGTGCCATGTAATTGTACTCGCAAAGAGCCGTGTAATATTATGCACACCCTAGAAAGAATGTATCAGAAGAATATTACACATGCTTTTAAAATGTCCTTTTACAGTAATGACACTGACATTGCTGTGGCAGTTGAAGGGCACACAGTGGGGTTGCATAATCTGCAAACTGGGAGGAATAAAAAAAATGTATAAAGATATATTTTAAAGTTTTGTGGGATCAACTTAGTATTTCAAATCCCCATTAAATGAACATAGACTAGTCAGGTGGACACAATGTCTTGCATATTTTTCTATTTGCTATAGAAAAGTAGAAGCTCAATTTTGTTTCCTATTTTCTTTTTTTTTTTCTTTTTTTTGCCTGTCCCGTTTGGCTCTTTTGCATCAGAATTATTGTCTAAAGGCAAAGAAAGATGCCCAACGGATTTACTTTACCAAATTGACCATCCCAGCCTTGCCGTAATGGTCCATTTGATTCACCTTTTATTGTTTATTTTATTTTCACTTACTGAATGCGGGACAGACTTGACTGGGGGAAAGAAGGGGAGAAAGAGAAATCACGTTTTAAAGGATTTCAACTTTCAATATGAATCACGTGAAAACCAATCAGAAGAGCAGCGGTAGAGGAGGACGCTGGGCAGACGCTCCTCCTGCAGCCTGTTGCTGATACCTGCAGAGCTGTTGGATCCAGCCTTGGCCTGATATCAGCGCTCCCCCCGTAACTCCGCTCTGACACTAAAATAACCCAACGAGGGTCCCTAACCTTGAGCAGGGAGCTGCTGACAGTCCTCTCCTGTTTCCTCAGGCTCCTCCTTCACTCCATTCATCTCCTCATGCTCTCCTCCTCCTCAGTGTTGATGCGTCTCCTTCAGGCTTCTGAAATAATAATAATAATAATTGCATTTATATAGCGCTTTTCGAGACCCTCAAAGCGCTTTACAATCCCACTGTTCACTCACTCTCACATTCACACACTGGTGGAGGCAGCTACAGCTGCAGCCACAGCTGCCCTGGGGCAGACTGACAGAGGCTGCCATATCGCACCATCGGCCCCTCTGGCCAACACCAGTAGGCAGTAGGTGAAGAGTCTTGCCCAAGGACACAAGGACCAGGACAGAGAGAGCTGGGGATTGAACCAGCGACCTTCCAAATCAAATCAAATCAAATCACTTTTTATTGTCACATCACATGTGCAGGCACACTGGCACAGCACATGCGAGTGAAATTCTTGTGTGCGAGCCCCACAAGCAACAGAGATGTGCAAACACAACAACACAAACGAGCAAAATACAAGAATGGCCAACCTGAAACTAATAAATATATGTACAATATATAATAGTGTATGCATTTCTGGATGTGTATACTAAATATTTTCCTACGTGTGTGGGGTGTGTGTGTGTATGCACATTTTTACAAATTAAATAGTTAAAAAAAAATTAAAAAAAACAAATAAATAATAATAATAATAATAATAATAATAATAATAATAATAATAATAAAATATATAAAATATACAGAGTTGAATATGTGCAAAACAAGTGGCATTTATATACAGTGTGGAGTGCATAATGTTAAAGTTCCAGTAGTGAAGCTGAGGTGTCTATGACGTGTTCAGCAGTCTGATGGCCTGATGGAAAAAGCTGTCTCTCAGTCTGCTGGTACGGTGGTTCCGGTCCCTGAACCACATTCGCTCCGACCAATAAACAATTGTTCACAAGCTTCCTGCTCACAATGAAAGCACCACAGAGTGTTAGTGTGCAGACGTACCTGAAGCCTGGTTGGTTTCCTCTGAGATGAGCCGCATGAAGCCGCCGTCGCCCGGCTGGAGTGAATCCTCACACTGAGACAGAAGCAAACATTAATCAACCTTAAACGTTCGTCAGCGTCTGCGACACCACTCTGTCCTGATGACACACCGATGAGCCAGCGTGGCTCACCATCATCAGGAGTCTTCTCTCATTCCTCTGTCCTCGTGACCTGAAAAGAAGCCTCGGCGCTCCACGCTGACGGATGTTTCACTGATCGGTCGCTTTGAATCAGCTAGATCGATACACCGCAGCCCCGCCTCCTCTCCATTTGCACACAGCATCACTCAGCTTAACTTCATCATCCTCCGGACCTCTCCACGTATCACTGGACGCCTCCTCCCCACAGACCGCTACCCTACTGGGGGCCACTTCTCCAACAGAAGGGAAACAAGGAGAATTTAACCTTTATCTGTTCAAATCATGGTCAGTATGTGCGAGGTGGTCAGGAGGTCCAAAAGTGAGTCTGCAGCCATCTGTGAGACATGGTGGAGGCTCTGTCCTGGTTTCAGCTGCATGTCAGCCAGCGTTGGAGAGCTTTGATCAAACTGATCAAGTATGATCATCAGAGTTTGATCCACCATGCAGGAACATCTAGAAACATCTGATTGGCAGCACCTGCCAACGCAGTGAAAGCACATCTGGATAGAAACACATGCAGTGGATCGCCACAGGCAGTTTTAGACTCAGATCAATTGTGGGATTAAGTACTGAACAGTCGTGAGCAACGTGATGCTGCCGCACAGTCGACGGCAAAACGACACGGGAAGCCGAGCTCGACTCCGCGGGTACCGCATGCTGCGCTCTGTTGGTCACAGGGAGCTGAGATAAAGAAACACATCGGTGCGTTTGTAAGAACACTGTTATTATAACGTTACAGGACACTGTGCCAGCGCTACAGGACGAAAGAGACTGAACAGAAAATGTGAATGTACCTTTAAGCTTCATGCTATTAAAAAGTCACTTTATAACAAAATAAATACAAACCAACAAAAATATCTTTCATACAAAAAGTAAACTTTGTTCAAATGTGTATTGTCCACATGAACAGTATGTTTGAAATCCATTTGTACGTTTTATTTTTAAATGTTCAATTAATTTTGTTTGTGCTCCAAATAAATTAGAAATTGCCCTCTTCTCTTGTTCTGTGCCCCACCTGAGCCCCAGGTGTGGGACCGTCACTGTGGAACACCATAAGTCATGGATGGGCCTCCCCAGAGCCCGGACCCCTGAAGCAGTGTGGGATCATCCTGACAGGGAACAGAACAACCGGCAGAAACATCCAAAGCAGCAGGCTGGAGAGCTGCTGGAGGAAGCTGCCCGAGTGGTTCAGTGTTTGCACATATTTCACATTTTCATCACAGAACATAAAGAAATGAGAGGTGGCTCAAGACTTTTGCACAGCGCTGTGTGTCTTTGTCTGCTCTCACTGTCTGTTTCTTCTTCCTTTACCGCACGGTGAGCATTAAAGTGTGTGTTCGGAGCTTCCTGATCACACAGACAGCAGCTCGGAGCTCACGCTGATGGTTTTTGGTGCTTTAACTCGGAGCATCAAACGGACAGCCAGCTAGCCCATCAGCTAGCCTAGGAGCTAGCCCGCTATGTTAACGTAAAGCGTTCAGAGAGAAGCCCGGAGCTTCAAACACACTCGTCCGTACAGAATGGGCAAAGAAACGCCCGAAAAAGGATCTAAACCCGACGGTGTTACAGGAGCATCCCTGACAGCAGAGCGGCTGATGCTTAGCTGTGAGTGCGGCTAGCGCATGCTAACGCTAATTAGCTGTGATGGAGGCGGAGCGCCGGTTTAAAGGCTTCACAGCCGCCTTTGGCGAGCTAACCTACAGGTGTACGGATGGAGCTCTCACCTGTCTGTCAGCAGCACTCACACCGACTCCAGGAGAACTGAAAACCAGAGAATGTTTTTAATAAAATGAAGAGCCAGACAGCAGGTGAGTCCCAACTGAACCCAACAGTGCTGCCGCCGCTGGCCGGAAGGTGAACTACAACAACACTGCAGCGAGAGGCGGGCGTCCGCTCACGCACACTTGAGGTGACACAAAAGGAGCCAGATGTTTCCATCTACGTCATCATACTTCACCTCAGCCTCACCAACATCTGCAGCAGCTTCACAGTCACCTGTGAACTCTGCGGGTGAGACTGCAACAACCTGGAGGTTACTCACCTGGAACTCATGGACAGGTTATCACACAGGTCAAGCCAAGGCCTTTATTTTATTCTTCCTCCCACATGAAGGCAAACTGAATATTTGAGCTTATTCATCTCTTCATCAAATATGCAACACGGCGGCGAGGCTGCCTCTGTGAAAGGCGGCGCTGCCTGTTTTTTAGGGACTTCCCTCTGAAATGTGACCTCGACACGTCCTGTAAACAAACACCAACTCAAACTGAAGTGACGACAACAACAACAGTGTGGGTTTTTTTTAGGATGAACAGGAAGTGTCTTTAATTCTGGACACTGACAGCAGATCATCACAAACATGGAGCTGAGTGAAGCTCAGGACCGTCGCCGCCGCTGGCAGGAGGTCACCACACACACCTTGCACCCCTCCCCCCACAGTCAGTCTACTGCTTCTTCTTCACCACGTGAGCGCAGTCATATTTGCCCCGCACCACGGTGAGTTTGACCCCGGGCAAGTCCTGTGTCCGACCCCCCTGCACAAGCACCACGTTGTGCTCCTGCAGGTTGTGCCCCTCCCCGGGAATGAACACCACCGCCTCCTTCCCGTTGGACAGCCGCACGCGGGCGCACTTCCTGTTGGCGGAGTTGGGCTTCTTGGGCTTTCGGATCATCGTCTTCAGGATGACCGCCTTCAGCTGGGGGCGGCCAAACGTGGCTCCAACGGCTTTGGGAGGGACTTTGGGCTTCCCTTGGCGATGCATCTGGTTGAGCGTGGCCATGGTCCTGGACAGGAGGGGGGCGGTCCATGCAGAGGCGTGCTGGGACGCTGCAGAGGGAGGGGTTTATGGTTAAACACTGAAATAAAGTCGGCGCTTGTTCACCTGATGTCTGACACACACCTTGAATCAGCGACGTCAGTGCCGGTCTCAGACTCCACAGAGACGCCATTCCTGAAACATCAGACGAGAACATCTGTCAGGAGACCGTCAACCATCAGCTGACACGCCCACATCAAACACTATTATACTATTATACTATACTGAAACATTATTTCAGGTTGGTATTTTGGGCTGGGTCACCTGACCCCTCAGCGGGTTGCATCTTTTAACGTCAGCTCCGCCCAAACTTTTCATCAGCACTTTAAAATCAAACGTTTGTCTGCGACGCGTTTGGGACGACTCGTCACAGGACTCTGGCATTTATTCAGGAAACAGAGCGGTCCTCGTCTCTGTCCGTCAGACGAGCGTCGGCGCAAAGCTCGGCTTGTGTCTCGTGTTATAAATCAAACAGCTCACTGACAGCTGGACTCGCTCATCGGCTGTGAAACTTTACTTCCTCCCTGCGAGGTCAGTTTGGCTGTTATTACACGTCAGCACCTGTAACAGTACAAAAACATAAAACTGCAGCTCTGCAGCTGTTAGACTGCACGTGAAACACGTTGTGTATAAAGGCTCATTTGCATCATGGAGCCCTGCTCTCTAGAACTGACTGTGTGTGAAGCTGGATTTAAGAAATAGTGCTTTATAAAGTTTTTAACAGCATGTTTACAGCCATCTCGTTTCAGTACAGGTGGTGTTGGTTGGTCACAGCTACAACAGTTTCTCTAACTGACCTCAGGTCAGCAGGAAGTGTGTGCCAAGAACAGCACCACAGTAACTAGAAGCATCCTCAGCTCTGAGATCTGATCTGGGCACAAAGACCAGCAGCTGGTGGCCGACAGGTGTGTCCGGGTTCTGGTGGCGTACTCGGAGAACAAGCCGCTGAGAGCTTTGAGCTGATGGAAACCATTTTAAAAGGTGACTGTGCAGGACTGGGAGCCAGTGACGTGTTACCATAATCTAACCTGCTCGATATGAAACATGAATTCATCTGATTACAAAGAAGCTGAAAAGAAACTAAAAGGTTCGTCTTGGCAGCAGGACACGAGCTTTCCGTGGCTTCTCTAGAATTACTGCAGATTAAACCTTTGTTTTTACGCGCGAGCACGCAGCAGCTCTCGGTGGGTCCTCGTGCACGCGTCAGCGTTTAACGTCTGTTAAACTCACGAGAACTGAACGCGTGCAGTTGTTCCACTAAACCTGGGGTGGGCAACTCCAGGCTCGGGGCCGGTGTCCTTGAACCAACACAGCTGATTTAAAGGCTAAATTAGCTCATGCAGTTCTCCAGAGGTTCTCCTAATCATGTGGTTCAGGTGTGTTGACCCAGGGTGCGATCTAAAACCTGCAGGACACCGGCCCTCGGGGCCTGGAGTTGCCCACCCCTGCACTAAACTCCTGTGGAAGGAGCACACCTGTGCACGCGCTGATGTTTATACGTAGACAGCGTGGCTAACGCTTAACATCGGCTAGCTTCAGGACACACGCGCACACACACAGGGGTTACCGGAAGTTTGCTCGCTCCACGCACACCTGCTGAGAGTCCCGGACAAACAGCCTCCGCGCCGGCGGAAGGAATCGGAACTCTGACCGGTCAAAGTATTGACGGCATTCCAGTGAAATCTATCAAGGACGTCGCGGCACGAGCACCACGACCTCTCAACAACCCGGAAATCCTTCCGCTGTCAGTGCGGCCTCCACTGGCGCATTACTGCCCCCTGCAGGACGAAATATGGCCTGCATTTGTATAGCGCTTTACTCGGTCCCTAAGGACCCCAAAGCGCTTTACACTACATCCACCCATTCACACACACAGTCACACACTGGCAATGGCAGCTACATTGTAGCCACAGCTGCCCTGGGGCGCACTGACAGAGGCGCCCCAGGACCAGCGGACGGGGTCACTTCGCGTTTCTCCTGATTTCTTCTTCTTCCTCCTGCCGTCCATCCATGAACCTCCTGAGCTCCTCTTCTCCTCCCTCCTCCGCACATGCTCAGACCTTCACAGCAGGCCTCACCTCGGTCTTTAAACCTTCCTTTTCACTCGTGCCGCTCTCCTGTCAGAAATCACGACTCATCTCCTCGCAGCTTCTCTGTACGTTTTCATTGTATTCTACAGTTTGTAATAAACGTCATCGTCACCAACACTTTATTTAAACACTTATTTAAATGTGTTTTTTCCTGCTTATCATTGTGTATTATTCTGTTTTTATTGCATTTGGCTCTGTTATCAGTTCAGGAGTACAGGTGGCGCACTTTGGTTTCAGACTCTGTAATTACTCTGCAATGGGGTTTTCAGCCAGAGCCGATTCAAGAAGGTCAGCTCAAGTCCTGATAAGTGGCTGAGGCTCCAAGGTTTCGTGCTTCACACATGTCAGCTGATCTCTATCAGACACGGTTACACATTAACCAGGTGGTCCACAGGTGTGCAGGACAGGTAAAGCAGCTACAGCCTCGCTCCGAGCTGCAGTCAGTCGGAGTGAAGATGAAGATGAGGCCGCAGCTGCTCCTGGTTCTGACGGCGGTCGTCTGCGCTGCCGCCAAGCCTCTGAGCAAGGCGGCAATGACGAGTAACAAGCTGCTGCTGATCTCCTTCGACGGCTTCAGGTGGGACTACGACCAGGACGTGGACACACCGAACCTGGACCAGCTGGCTGCGGACGGGGTCAAGGCCAAATACATCACCCCTCCGATGCTGACCATGACCTCGCCGTCCCACTTCACCACCATCACCGGTAACCATGACAACTTCATTTTAATATCAATTTAGTTTCAAAGTTGCAGCGGTCACAGCCAGTACTGCATTAGGAATACTGCATGCGCTGGAAAGTACACACACTGTACAAGTACAAATATTAAATACCTGAAAGTACTTAATATTTGTACAAGACAATGCAGTACAACTTTGTATAGCACATTTAAAACCAGCAGTACACCAACGTGCTTTACAGTAACACAATCATTTATAGAAAGGCAACATTTACAGGGAATAAATACACCAACAGGTGGAGAGCACTAATCAGCCACAGCGCAGTGAAAATATGTAAAAGAAAATACAAACAACTCGACTATTCAACAACAAAATGAAATTTAAATGATTAAAACTACATAAAGAACATTTGCAGGATACAGACACTAACTAGGGAAGGCTGGGTTGAATAAAAAGGTTTTCAATCGCGATTTCAAAGATTGGACTGATTCAGACTCATGAATAGCAGTAGGAAGGTCATTCCAGAGTTTGGCTGCAGCTGTGGCAACAGCACGATCACCTCTGGTCTCCAACCGTGCCCTTGGTTCCCCCAAGAGATCTCAGTGCTCTACTAGGAGGCTGAGAAGTTCAACAAGATAGCTGGGAGCAATGTGGTGTGTAACTTTAAAGGTAAGCAATAGTATTTTAAAATCAATACGGTATTTGATAGGAAGCCAGTGCAGGTCAGTGAGGATAAGAGTGAGAGACTCAAACCTGCCAGTTCCAGTTTGTACAGGAGCAACAAAACTCGAACGGAGTCTCATGATGCAGCTGAAATCTGTCTGATCAACATGAACGGAAATATATTTGTGTCCTTTTGTATTTATACCTCTGTCTTTATCTACTAATATCTGTTTCTGCACTTTACATGAGTGCTGGATTAGGGCTGGGTTTTTATAATCGATTCATCGATTAAAATCGATTCTGGCTTGGATAACGTAAAATCGATTCATTAAAATCCTGAATCGATTTTTAAATATAAATTTATTTTTCCTGAAATGCCAGAATCTCAGGTGAAACCTCACAAAATTTCAAGAACCACCAAACAGTTAAGACAGTAAATGAGAGCAGGAACACGGCTTCTGCACAAAGACGTAAACACACAGCGCGACCCGCGGATCAGAATCAGTGAGATGTGACTTTCTCACGGTCGGGGCTGGAAGCCGACAGCTCGCTGACTCTGATCTGTCGGCGCTTTGTGTTCACGCCCTTTATGAGCCGATTCTAAAGCTGTTAGTTTGATGTCTCTCCAAACAATATTGACCGAACCAGCAGCAAAAGAAGATCCAAACTACGCTTCACATGAACATCATCATGATTCACTCTTTTACTGTTTTGCTTCCACCGCGATGCACAGCTCCCTCTCTCTCTCTCTCCCTCCCTCTCTCTCTCTCTCTCTCTCTCTCTGTCTCTCTCTCTCTCTCCCCCTCTCTCTCTCTCTCTGTTTTCTGCATTATTCGCTTGCTTGTTATGCACAAGTCTACTGTTGTTTACAGGCTGTCGGCCGCTGTTTTTTCCCTTTTACATTCTTCTGAAAAGAAAACCTCATTTCTGCCGTTCAATACTGAACAAATGTAAACTTTTTAAAATTATGCAAAATGCAAAACGCCGTGTCTCTAATAAAACCGCTGTAACTTCAGATTACAATCATGTGTTGATTAATGGTTTTCTTTCGTTTTTGATCTACTGCAGAATATTTTTATAAAATCCCAGAACAGGAAAACCTTCATGTTTTTCTGTTTTATCTTCAGCTACTTTGACACAAAGGCCTCTGCTGTGATGCTCACACCTTTGATAAAGTCTTGCGTGTGTCAGCTTCCTTTTTATTGATACAGAAATATGTAAATGTACTGATCTGAATTATATTTCTGACTGTCAAAATTTCCCAGATTCAAATCGAATCGTGGATCGAATCGATTCGGGACCTTGTGAATCGGAATTGAATCGATTCTAGAAATCAGTGACGATACCCAGCCCTATGCTGGATGTTTGTAGGTATGAAAACTCAGTTTCCCCCTGGGATTAATAAAGTCTCTCTGATTCGGAAAAATCTGGGAGAGATGTTCCAGAAAAAAAATCAATATCTTAAATGTTATAATTTACAAACTGCGAGAGCTGTCTGCTTTAGCTGCTTTACAACTATTTTAAGGCTTTTTGAAAATATTAATTTCTGTGACCAAGACATTAAAACAACGAGACCGAAGCAGCAAAGAACAGGTTGTGCAGACGTGGTGCTAAAAACAGCTGGATAGGAGCCACACACAGTAGAGTCGGGCTGATAACCGGCCTCAGCTGGACTGTGATCATCAGGATCAGCGAGTTGGAGCAGACACGCTCCTCCATAACATGTCAGTTTACTGCTGATGTATCAGTACGTGCTGCTGATAATACGCCTCTGAGTGCAGCTTTAATCTGTAATAAATACATGATTTAAAAACTGCTTTCACAGGCACTATCAGACGGGTTAGCTGTCATGTATGTGAGCAGTTTGATTTATAATGCATCAAATCAGTGACCTCAGATTAGGTCCATGTAGTTAAGGAAGCCAGAGAGATAAGCTGTGACGGTGCTGCTGGGAAATAAACCCGTCTGAGACCAGAGTCCAGCGACTGCTGCTCCGGGGACAGGTTTAATCTGAGCCGAGGGTCACGGACACGCGACGATGATGTTAACCAGCTGCTGACGCCGCCACACTTTCTGACATTCAACTTGAACCTTTTGCAGACTGTGTGTGACGCCCATCCCACGGTCTGGTCTGTTAGCTGTGCCTGGAGGACAGCCTGTGATGATGGGAGGAACATTCGCTAATGCATCTCCCTCGTGGCCTTTCAGCCAATAAAAGCTTCCTTATTGGTTTAGTTGGTGATACCTGCTGATTCAGCCTGCACAGTGTAGATCGGCTGTGCAGCACAAACATCTCTGCTTGCTTTGCTGCTTGTCCAGGATTCAAGCCTGTGACCTCATGCATTTATGTCTCAGAAGTTGCACATAGAGTAAAACACAGATGTGTGCAAATCCCTCCAGACAATCTGTAGATTATTTACCTCCTTACCTGTGGGGAAAGAAAGCGAAGGCCATGCACAACCTAAAATCTGGCTCAGCTTCTGTCGGCGTTTCACATAGTCTCCAACTCCTAAATAAAAAGATCACTAATATCCGACCTCTGATAGTCCCTCTCAAATAAAGGATCTTACTTTCTGTCTGCTTTCAGTTTCCAGAGCGGTGCAGTGAAATGTGCTAAAACCTTCCTGTGTGTTCGTTAGGCCGATGGGTGGAGGATCATGAAGTCGTCCATAACTTGATGTTCAACCAAGAGACGAACCTGAAAGTTCCTCACAAAGAGACGCTGAAAAGATCGGAGTGGTGGGACAACGGAGCTCTGCCACTGTGGATCACCGCTCAGAACCAGGTGAGTCGGGGTGAAGGATGAGCTGCACTGACACAGGAGGACACTGTGGTTATTTTACCAAACACGCAGGAGAGCACCAGATGTAGAAAGTAGACCACATCTAAAGGTGCGATTTCTATGTTTGTCTAATTCGAGGAAAAGTTGGATTCTTCAGGAACATCACTGATAAAAAACGGGAAACCAAGCTGGATGAAATCTGGCTGCTTCCTGTGAACGCGAGAGTGCTTCCAACTAGGGCTGGGCCATATTATACCGTTCACGGTAATACCGGTATAATGTTAGGCAACGATAGGAAAATGAAATATCGCGATAGAATGGGAGTAAAACGCGCATGCGCAGTGCCTTTGTTTTCATACGCACATGGCCGATTGTTGAGTGAAACAGATGAACCAGAATTGATTTGTAAAAATGGTGCAACTTCCGTGATGTGGAACTGGTTTGGTGTTTGTCCGTCAGATACACAACAAAGCACATTTTTTTGCAGAACATGCAAGCGGCCGTCGTTATTGTCGGACTAAGATGCTCTTAAATCTGGGAGTAATCTGGGTCCTAAACTCCGTATCGTTCAGGTCAAACAACACTGCAGCATCACTTAGAGTTAAAAACTGTCTAAATTCTTTCATCTTTAATAAAACGATCAGCATTGCTGCTTTACCAGGTGTAACTATAAAGTTTAACTTCCAGGCATCCATGAAAACAAAAGTTATTACATTTAACGGAGTTAGAAGTTAGCAGGAAGCTAGCGGAAGTTAGCTCGCTAGTTTCGCTAGTTACCTAAGCATGATATAGCATGTTCTGACTGAGAGATTTCTGAAAAAAATCAAACGTACAGCTCTGCTATCACTTCCAACATAAATGAAGACAGGAAACTAAACAGCAGTGACGTTTGTAGGGTTACTGAAGTTGGGCTAGCTGGTATATAATGATGTGCTACGTGATCGCTAGCGACACAGCTATGTTAGCATAACATAAACAGTGAAGCTGGAGGACGAACACTAACACTTTTCCACTTATAAAAGTTAACGTGAAGGTTCTTCATGGTTAGAAACAAATGCAATCGCATGGCAGGATGCTGTAAACGGACCAAACTTCAGTCAGGAGAACAACTGAGATAATCCATCCACAATACGAGGTTAGGGGTGGCTGTAGCTCAGGTGGCAGAGCAGGTCAGCCACTAATCAGAAGGTCGGTGGTTCGATCCCAGGCTGCCTCCTGGGTGTATGCCAAATATCCTTGGGCGAGATACTAACCCCATGTTTGCCTACTGGTGGTGGTCAGAGGGCCCGGTGGCGCCAGTGTCCGGCAGCCTCGCCTCTGTCAGTGCGCCCCAGGGCAGCTGTGGCTACAATGTAGCTTGCCATTGCCAGTGTGTGAATGTGTGTGAATGGGTGAATGACTGAATGTAATGTAAAGCGCTTTGGGGCCCTTAGGGACTAGTAAAGCGCTATACAAATGCAGGCCATTTACCATTTTATACTGCAACAACATGGGAATAGAGCAGCTGCCAGAGAATTCAACATTAATGAATCAATGGTACAGAAGTGGAGGAAGCAAGAAGAATGAGTTTAATAAAGTTTGATTTATCTGACTGCTTTGTTTCGCTTAATGTGCCTTATAATCCCGTGCACCTTATGGTCCGAAAAATGCGTACTGCACACTGCAGTTTAATGTTGCAAAGCACCTCTTTTTAACTTCAGTGGATATTATACATGTTATGCTCAGGATATGTCAGCCCATTTCTACTGGAAATGCCTTTTGGTTAAACTTTCAGCAAGGAATTTGCATTTGCACTGTTACATTTTTATAAAGCTTTAATGTACATAAAAACCAGCTTCTTGTTTAAGTGAAAATAAATGGAAGGTTGTCTTTTTGCACTAGTAATGTTGTGGAGTTGTATTTTGTCTCGCATCAATTATATCGTCGGTTATATCGTTATCGCAAATTTTCAAATATATATCGTGATAAATATTTTTGGCCATATCGCCCTGCTCTACTTCCAACACTTCTGGGCTGTTTGCAGCCATAACATGATCACAGAGCAGGAGTGCGATGTGGTGCTTACCATTCTGTTCAACTATTCTAATTTCAGGGTCTGAAAACAGCTTCCTTCTCCTTCCCCGGAGGCGGAGCCAACTACAGTGGCCAAGGGGTCAATCGAGTGCTACTGGAGGAGTCCGGCCACCCCGACGACAATGAGACCGAGTGGCGTCAGAAGATCGACACGGTGATGAGCTGGTTCTCCGAGGAGGACTTCCACCTGGTGACGCTGTACTACGGCGAGCCAGACAACGTGGGCCACGCCAAAGGGCCGGACACGCCGGACCGGAAAGAGATCATCCGTCAGATCGACCGCACCATCGGCTACTTGAAGGACGCTATCGATCGCCACAACCTGACCGACGGGCTGAATGTCATCATCACCTCTGACCACGGCATGACCACAGTAAAGAAGAAGCCGCAGGTAGACGAGGTCATCCTCAACAAATACCTGAATTTATTCGAGGTCGCTAAATTTGAAATTCTCGACTACGGTGGGTTTGGCATCCTGACGCCACGTCCGGGGAAGGAGCAGGAAGTTTTTGACGCCCTCTCCAACGTGCCCAATATCACGGTGTACAAGAAAAACGAGATTCCAGAAAGCTTCCATCTCGCCAAAAGTGAGCGTCTGCCTCCCATCGTGATCATCGCAGATCTGGGATTCAACCTGAACTCTGTAAGTACCCCAACGTTTTACCTCCAAGAACCAAGAGCAAAATTCAACAAATCTAGAGAACGTATATCGACTTCATATCGTTTCACACCAGAGATTCATCGTCTACGTGAATAAAGGTGACCACGGCTTCCATAACACTGAGATGGACATGAAGACCATCTTCAGGGCCTTCGGCCCGAGCTTCAAGAGGAGCTACCTGTCCGAGCCGTTCGACAGCATCCACATCTACCCTCTGATGTGCAAACTGCTGCAGATCCAACCAGCGCCGCACAACGGGTCCCTGAGCGTGACCGAGGACATGCTGCTCCCCACCACCACTACGGCCAAGCCTTCGCTCACAACGCCGCAAGGCTCTTTTACCACAGGTGCGTTGCCCTCATCTGACGCTCTTCTAGAGTAGCGGTCTGTTATCCAAGGTTCAGGTAGACTCGTCTTTTAAGTCTGGCTTGAGTTCAGGGTCAGTTCACGTTCTCGCAGATCAACTCGCCACCTCACAACTTTTGAAGATGAAATAAATCATTTCATCTATAAAAAGGTAGAATTCTGTACATTGCTTACAGACCTGTCGTAAGTCCGTATCATTTGGTGCCATTGGTCGTCAGGCATTCACATTAAAAACTCTGGCTCCGCCCACTGCTCATCACCACTGATACAAGATGCTGAACCTACAGCCAGCTTTTGAAGGCGTCTCCAGTCCAATCAAAGAATTATTTCATATCATAAGTGAGAGTTTAATAAGACCAGGTAAAAACTAGCCTAGCTTAGCTTTCAGCTCTGAGTGCAGATCATGTGACGTGCACGTTAACCACGACGCTCCTTTCCTTTCCAGCTGGATCGCAGGGAGCTCGGCTGTCCGTGGCTCTGCTGCTGGCCATGCTGCTGTCCATGTTCGCCGTGCTGTAACTGGTCCAGGATCAGTTTGACCTACAGCTGGAGTCAGCGGTTTCCTCATTTACTTTCACTCTGAATGTTGTAACGTTTGCTTCTCCAATAAACATGAACAACGTGAACATTTTTAAAGGCTTATTTTCTGTTTCCTTTTTAACATGTGTTTCACCTGATGTTCCTCTCGGAGGCGTTTCCGTTCGGTCAGACTGAACGCTGGTTGGACATTTTATCAGGTTGTGTCTGATACTGTGAGGACTGCGGGAGCCTCTGGTGGATGTGGAAGGAAATGCAGCTTTTGCATCAAATCTCTTTATTGTCAAATTGTTGAAATAAATCCATCAGAGATCAGCAGCGACTCCTGAAATGATGGAGACGACTAGAGAGGTCACGTGACTCGCTGTGATCGTCGCCACCAAACTGATTTATTAAACTTTACAAAGAAACTATGACAACAGCAGCTGTGACGTCATTCATTTTTCTGCTGTAGGCAACCAGGTGCTGTACAGAGACCGCGCACGCACACACACACGCACGCACACACACACACACACACACACACACACACACACACACACACACTAAATCAGCATGATGGGTTAAATTAAAACGTGTCGGCGCTTCGCCCGTTTCACGAACACTGAAACAAAAGTTCAAACCATGAAATTAAAATTTCTGACGACATCCGTCCGGAGACTCAGGCGGCTGTTTTTTTTCCTCCTTTCTTTTTCAGTTTGACGCTTCGGCAGCCAATCACAGGCCGCCCGAGTTAAAAACACAAAAACGGCAGCAGAAGAAACCTGAGGAAGCCGTTTCCAGAAGTGGAGTCTCATGTTTCACCTTAAAACGATGAGAAAATAAAACGTTCGCCTCGTCCGAGACAACGCAGAGTCAGAAGTACGGCACGCTCAGGTGAAGCCCGATTGGTCCCCCCGCGACCTTTCGCCTCCCTCAGAGCACGCGGAGGAGCTGCAGCGCCCCCGCCTCACCCTCCTGCCCCGGGCGGTGGATCATAGCGACGTCTCGGCGTTCACGACTCTTTGCCCGTCCTCGTTCTCCACGTTTATCCGGACGCTCGGCAGCTTGTCGTGGCTGAAAGAGAACAGAAACTTTACTGGCACCAGAGTCAGACACGTCTTACAGACACGTTAAATTACTTCCACTTCCTGTAGTTTGGGGCAGTTCTGAGATCTGATTGTGCTCACAGCACAGGTGTGGCAGCAGCAGGTGGAGTGACGTCTCTGAGGTTTGGTTTGTGGCTCTGGGAGGAAGCTCGTCTCCGCTGTTCTGACCGAGCTGTCAGCGACTCGTTTTCATGTGTTTGAAGTTTATAATGAAAACTAAAAATAATCTGACATAAAGACCCTGAACGTGAAAATTAACAAAAAGTGGAAAACAGAAATCTTTGTCTACGTGGAAAAAAAAAATCATCTTCATGGAAACAGAGAGCAGGGACATGAATAAGCCGTGTTTATCGTGTCTAAAACATCCAGCCTGAAAACATCACAATTGCATTTTTTTTTTCTTACTCCACATCGTCCAGCCCTCCACAGCACAGACACGCCTGCCAGCGCTCACTTTTAATGGTTACAGGACTGCTGTTTATGTCTGACGTCATCAGTCGTGTCCGGGTCCAGAGTCAAACAACACAGAGCTAAAAACTGTCTAAATTCTTTCATCTTTACTAAAATGATCAGCGTTGCTGCTTTACCAGGTGTAACAATTACGTTTAACATCCATGAAAACAGGATTTATTAAATTTAAAGGAGTTACAAGTTAACAGGAAGTTAGGTCGCTAGCTTCCACCTAAGCATGATATAGCATGTTCTGACTGAGAGATTTCTGAAACAATCCAAACGTACAGCTCTGCTATCACTTCCAGCATAAATGAAGACAGAAAACTAAACAGCAGTGACGTTTGTAGGGTTACTGAAGTTGGGCTAGCTGCTATATAATGATGTGCTACGTGATTGCTAGCGACACAGCTATGTTAGCATAAACACAGTGAAGCTGGAGGATGAACGCTAACCTTTTTCCACTTGATAAAAGTTAACGTGAAGGTTCCTCATGGTTAGAGACAAATGCAATCGCATGGCAGGATGCTGTAAACGGACCAAACTTCAGTCAGGAGAACAACTGAGATAATCCATCCACAATACGAGGTTAGTCATTAATATACTGCTGCTGGGCTGGAGTTACATCGTGAGGTTTAAACACTGAGCTTTAAAACGATTAGCGGTAATGAACCGAGAGAGGCCGACACTGATCACTGTTTTTAGGGGCTTGTTGAGATTAAATACATACAAAATATTCGAACATGTTAAAAACACAACAGCCTTATTAAACGCAGAAGCAGGGTTCATACGTCATCACTTAAGGACATAAACACAGTGCAGAGAGAGCCAATCACAGAGCATCGCAGGTGATGTCGCTGGTGGTGAGGCAGGCGTACCTGAAGGTGCGCCTCAGAGCTTTGCTGCTGTCGGAGTTTTTGGAAACAGACTTCCAGATGCCGCTTTTGGCCATTTCATCAGAGATGTTCACCTCTGACGGGTCGCTGCTGAGTCAAACACAAACACGTTAGCCTCTGCTGCAGAGTGCGCGCAGCTGTCAGCGTGCCTGAGTTCAGACCCACCGCTTTTTCAGGTTTTTGATGGGGAAATTGAGGACTCCTCCTCTGTCGTACGGCAGCTCCTCCTCCACCTCCTCCAGCATCCGCCGAGCGTCCTGGACACACACACACACACACACACGGTTGAGCCAATGAGGACACAGAAGCAGGGTCACGTGCACACACCAGCGCCCTTCACCTCCTTCTCCTTCTTCTTGTCGTCCTCCTTCTTCTTCTTGCTCTCAGGGATCAGGTCGTCCAGCCAGCTCAGCTCTCTCTTGGTGAAGCAGAAATCCAGAAGCTTCCGGATGAAAACCAGAGCGAGAACCTGCAGAACGCAGCAGGAGGTGAGTCCCCGCGTTACCAAGGAAACAAGGAGATGCAGTGTCTCTCAGTGCGTCTCACCATCATGGGGAAAATGACGGCGGCGGGCGAGGCTTTGATGGCCCACAGCGCGATGAGGCAGGACAGCTGCACCACGGTGAAGACGTGCACCTTCCACAGCGGCACGTAGCGCAGGTAGATCAGGTCGGGCTGGTGTTTGGCCGGCATGCCGAACAGTTTGATGCGGTCAAAGAGCTGTGGGACAGACAGACGCACGAGAGGTCAGACCAGCTTTAACGCCGCCATCGGCCGGACGGACGCTCGGACGCAGAGACGTACCTGGATGCCTTTGAGCGAGGACACGCCCATGTAGAGGAACACGCCGTACAGGACGGGCATCGGGATGAACTGTAAAAGCAAAGAAGCGATCTGTGAAGGGAGCGAGGGAGCGAGGCGTGAACGCAGCACGCACCGTCTGACGACTCACCTTCAGGACGGAGGTCATGAACACGGAGCAGCCCATCAGGAAGAAGATCATGAAGCCGGTCACGCGCTGCTCTCTGATGCCGAGGAACTTGGGCTGCTCGCCGGGCGCCGCGCACTCCGACTCCAGCTTCAGGCTGTTGACGTGGGAGATTGAGAGCACCGTCGCCGCCACGAACCACGGCAGGCCCATGATGGAGCACACGCCCAGCATCACCGCCACCACCAGCAGGTCCAGATGATAGCCACACCCTTTCTGCAGCCCGCACACACACAAACACACACAGTGAGGTAAAGGTCGTCACCCCGCGGGGACGACGGCACGCGACTTCACGTCAGTTCTGACCTTCAGCTTGTTTTCCTTCCTGTTGATGATGACGGCGGTGATCTGCTGGTCCATGAAGATGAGGATGGTGCAGAGCAGCGCGGGGACGGCGGCGGCCAGCAGCGTCCACCACGGGTTCGGGCCCAGCGGGGAAATCAGCCACCCCCGATTTTCAGACGTGGGCTGAAAGCAGCGCGAGACCGTTTCTACGGTAACCTCTGAGTGAGCATCGTGTCAGCAGGTGTGAGCCGACGGCGCCCACACGCTTGATGATTTTACACTTTTTGTAACATTAAATATGTTACATGTTACCACTTAATGTTTTCATAGTTAAACAGTTCAAAAGATCCGAACTGTGAAAGATGAAGAACGAATCCAAAGTTGAGACCTAAATGAGAACCGAACCCAGTGAACGACCTCTGACCTGTTATCACAGCGAGCTGCCGAGGGCCCTCGCTCAGTCTAAACCTCCCCCCAACATCCATCACTGAAGCTGGATTACATTATTACTGGAATAAAGGGCAAATGGCGCCCCCGCAGGCCGTTTGGACCTGCGCATGCTGAGAGGCGAGCGTTACCTTGAAGCGGTCGGGCACGTTGAGTTTGGGTGAAGGAACTCCCACCAGATAATCCACCAGCACCATGATCATGATGGTGAGGAAGACGGCGAAGTCGCTGATGGTCGATCGAACCTGCGGGCGGGAAACAGCATCGATATTTTCTTATCGAACGGTAAAGCGCGACGTCTCAGACCTCCAGCTCTGCACAAATATTAAACCGAGTGGTGATGTTTTCCTGTGGATCCAATAAATCCTTTATCTTCATCACACGTGAGAAACATTAAAGAGGACCGAGTCTGTGAGCACTCCATCGGCTCCTCTCTCAGGGTGTCACTGACCTTGGTGGGGAAGTAGCTCTTAGTCTTGAACTGCTTGAGGAAGGAGGAGAGGAAGAAGGTGGTGAAGAAGAGGATGATGGACCAGAAGAGGACGTCGGGGACGTAGGGACCGCTGTGGCTGCACGCCGGGCCGACCAGCTCCCCCATGAGTGCCTTGCACGTCTGTGGGGAGAGGGAAGCGTCAGCCGCAGTTCCTCTGATGACCAGCAGAGGCTGCTGCTCGTTTGTTCTGACTGAAAGGCGTCGCTGACGGCAGCGTCAGACAGCAAACAAAGTTTATTTCTTACCTTCGAGCTCAGCTGATCCCAGGTGATGTTTTCTGGGGTCACGTTCTTTTTGCTCCACACACCCAGGACTTCGGCCGAGGCGTTGGCGGGTGGAGCACACTGACATCTGAAACAGAGCAGCAGCGCTCACGTCAACTCGGAGCTAAATGACCACTTCACCCTCTTAGCTCCAACCGTGGGAGCACCGGCCCGGGATTCTGGCCCCGAGCAGATTCCAGCTGAAACGACCACGGTGACGTCGGACAGTCGCCTCACCTGTAGAAGGTCAGGTTGTCCAGCTGGTTGTGCATGTTGATGGGGTAGAGCTCCCCGAGGCGGACCAGCTTCTCCAGCGCCTCGTAGATGAAGATGATGCAGATGAGCGCGGCGAAGGCCTCCTCTGTGAAGCGGGTGATGTAGCAGACCAGAGAGCTGGCGTCCGTGGCGACCAGCAGCAGGCACAGGAAGGCGGTCCAGAGTCCGATGCTGGTCCTCAGGTGCAGGTAGGACAGATGGTACTGACTGAGGATGGGAAGGAAAGGAGGTCAAAGGTCAGCCGAGGGCACTTCTGTAGGCTCGCTCTCTCTAACCCAGCAGACATCCCTGCAATAACTGATGTCACACCTCCTGAGCGCCGCTTTGTTTGAAGCTCTCCTGACCTCTACGTGACCCCGACAAACGCCCTATAGCATCGACACGTGATCCCAAACCCTACAGCGGCTCCGCGACACGTCACTTCCTCCTGAAGCCATAGAGACTTCTAAAGACAGCAGAGACGTCGTTGCTTTGTTTATCCTCCGGATCAGCTTTTTCAATCTCGCCACGAAGCAGGAAGGTTTCAGACTGAAACACTGAGGTGAAGCTCGATTAACAGACGGTTTGTGACTGCTTCCTGTTCTGGCTCACCTTTAAACAGCTTCTCTGCTCTCCGTGACAAACATGGATGATGTAATCCAGATGAAAATGGAGCAGGTTAAAAAAAACGAGGCTTTTATGCAACTGTTACAAAACATCTTTGTGCATCACAAAAAGCTTTTTTTAATCCACCAAAAAATTATACAACAACATGAAACAGCTGAGAGCACCGAAGCACAACGTTCCCACAGCTGCTCCAAAAATCCCTCAGATCACGTTAATCTGTGACGCTGAGATTAAGCGAGTGACCCGCTGCCAGCTCGCAGCTCCGTGCACAGCACTGGATGCGCCTGCAGGGGGAGCCGCAGCGTTGCAAACACAGAGGAGACGAACCCAAAGGCACAAGGACGGAAATAAAACACGAAAAACCTTAAAAACAAACGCAAACGCATTTTTTCTCTCTGCTCAGCAGCCCGCTGTGATGTCATCACAACCTGAACAGCCAATGGGAGCAAAGCTTTCATGCAAACCTGTCTGGCCGCTCTTGGGTCACGACTCACCTGCAGAACTTGAAGAGGATCTTCTCAAAGACCAGAACCGGGCCCGTGCTGCCCAGGATGGTGAGAGGCTGCCCGGCGAACAGAGAGTAGGCCACGCCCGTCAGAGACGCGCCAAACAGCGACTCAATGGCACTCTATCAGAGAGAGAGAGAGAGGGGAGTAACACCCGGATGCACCAATCAGGGCCCAGGATGAGCTCACACAGGGGTTCTTACTATGCTCCCTTTGGTGGCCTCCCCGAGCAGACCTCCGAAGGTGATGACGGGCGACATGCAGGCGCAGTACAGGAAGAGGATGGAGGCCAGGCACTGCAGGCTCACGGCGTCTCTGATGTCGCTCCAGTAGAACGGCGCCTTCCTCCGAACGTCGTTCACCAAACCGCCAAAAATCCTGTGGGACACACGAGGGATTCCCCGTCATTCCCAACACACAGCGAGCCAGGACTCGGCAGCGGAATAATCCCACGTTCAACACGTTTCCTGTTTTAATTTGAAAATCTCCTCGCAGTATTTATTAATATTGCTGAGCTTCACTCACCTCCCCGTCCTCTGCAGCTCTGGTCCCGCGTGATGCTCCGCCTCCTTGCCCATCTCAGAGCTGTGGGCGGAGCCATTGGGGAAGGACGCTATCTTTCTCTTCTCCTGCGGAGACAGACAGGGGCGGGGACGTCACTTCTGAGAGATCAGAGCTGGCGTGGCGGGTTCGGATCTTTTACCTGAGACGGGACGCTCTTCGGGGGCTCGATGCGGATGCTGGGGTCCCATTCTCCCGGCGGCAGCACGGTGACCTGATCCAGGAACTCGTCGATCCCCGACAGCAGGTCGTTGCGGTCCCTCGCCTTGTACGCCACGTCGTGGAAAACCTGCAGCAGAGCCGCCACACGTCAACAACTTTTTGTCTGCGCTTCAAACGAGATTACGCCTCCTGAAGCTTTTTCACGAGCACGCCGTCACACTGACACGTCTGTGTCTGCAGAGGCGGGAACAACGTCAGCAGCAACCACAGACACACAACAGGTAAACACAGCCGGCTGAAACGCAGCGCGGTGAGCCTTCATCGTCCCACACGGCCTCTAAACACCATCATCAGCTGCAGACCTGCAGCTCTCCGTCACGCTGCACGCTCAGTGCAAACAAGCGTGTGATGATCAGCGTGCTCCAGCTGACCTCGCTGCTTCTACAGACACGCGCCGTCACTGAGCCGTTCACCTTTAAACTATCAGGACGCGAGGAGGCGACCAAACCGGGTGACCATGGAGACTTCCTGCCTGAGTCTGCTGCCAGTCTGGGCGTAGTTTAACCCCAAACACACACACAGGCTCACTCTGGGCTTCAGACGCCATCCTTACATCTATTCCTGTAATGTCTGTGTGTGAAAGCGTCGCTCACCTCGTCTGTCATCAGTGTGGCGATGGAGCGCCCGATCTCGTGGTACTGCGGACCTTTTCCAAACGGACCGAGCAGCAGGAAGAGAAACCTGCAGGGACAGGAAGTCTGTCAGCAGAGGAAACGCACGGAACGGCGTGCCGAGGGCGGCTCGGTCGCGGCTTACCTGGTGGGCACCGGGACTTCGGTGAGGCCGGTCAGCAGCACGGCGGGGCAGAGCCGGACGAAGGCGATGATGGGCCGCTCCAGGAAGTCCACTTCACCCACCAGGACGTTGGAGGCCTCGGCTCCGTGAGGAATCTTCTTCATGAAGTTCATGTCCACCTGACACACACACACACACACACACACACACACACACACACACACACACACACACACACAGAGTGTTCGTTTTATTTTGTAGTTCCTCGTTGGTTTCACTTCCTGGTCTAGGACCTCTGTGATCCTCGCTGCAGGCTGCCTGAGCCACAGCAGTGGATCAGCTGCCTGCAGCTCATTTTTACACCTGACAGACAGGAAGCAGCTGAATGCACAGACTTCACCTTTGACCTCCACGGGAAACATCATGAGGTGAAGCAAAGATGTGGAAAAAAAAGCTCAAAGTTTCACATCAACGACTGAAACATGAAAACTGCTTTTACACGTTTAACTGTGAGATGAGACCTGCAGTGAGCCTGGAGGAGGAGGAGGAGGGTGGAGGAGGAGGGGCAGATGGAGGAGGAGGGTGGAGGAGGAGGGGCAGATGGAGGAGGAGCAGATGGAGGAGGAGGGTGGAGGAGGAGGGGCAGATGGAGGAGGAGCAGATGGAGGAGGAGGGTGGAGGAGGAGGAGGAGGAGGGGCAGATGGAGGAGTGAACAGATCCATGAGTTTGTCATGGATCTGAGTTCCTGTGTAAATAAAGTTCGATTGAATAAATCAATAAAAACATTTTTCCATCCAACACTGAAACAGCTGATGGTCACAGAACGCCACAGACAGCCAATCACAGAGCACCACCACGATGAGTCACAGCACAGGCTACACTGATTGGCCGAGGGCCGGCGACTGACATGCGACTTACTGCGGGCTTCCTGCTGGCCGCTGGCAGCAAACAAACGCAGTCGCAGTCCTGCTGGGAAACACAACACAGCTTCTGATTGGCTCGTTCGGGGACTCGCCGTCACGTGACCGAAAGCTCAGGTTCTGTTTGCACCTGGAGGCAGGTGTGGCTGCACAGCTGGATGCTCACTGGATGGTTTTAAGACCAAAGTCTTTGGAGTTTGAGCTCCATCGTCCAATAGCGTCACAGACTGAAGCAGGAAGTGGAATTCATCTCTGTGTTGTGGATTTTCTGCTGTGACGGACCAAGTCTCCTGATTTCATCCTTAATGTAAGCAGATACCCGATGACCTGCTGAACCACGGACGCAACGATCCGATGCTTGGATCGGACATCAGGCTGATCCCGACGCAGAGTCTGATCTACTTGATTCAGATCTGCGCAGAGTTGATCAAATCTGCATTCGATTTACACTTTCGTCTCCAACACTTTGCAAAAGCAAACGGATGTTCTGCTGTGCAGGAACGCCTCGTGCTGCCTTTCAGCGCATTACTGTGCACGTTAATCTGCGACGATGTCGTTGTGTTCGTTCGCGGCGTGGAGGAAGCAGGTGGCAGGTTCCTCCACCCACAGCTTCTCTTTCATGTGTGAAAGTCAAACATAAACCACTGAATTAAAGCGACCCGTCCATGAGGTCACTCGGGACCATCACAGCTTTAATTCTGCAGGTTATGCCTACGACTCGAGGAGTGGAGGCTCGGTGACAGTCAGTTTAGACTCCGCCACATTGGCAGGTTACTGTGGGAACCTGCCCTGAGCTGCGAGGCCACCGTGTAACCTGCATTTAGTTCTGACGTAGCGCCAGCCTCAGATTTCCGGGTGTCGGAGCTAAAAACGTGTTTTTAATCCTTCAGAAGTTTCATGTGGTCATTTCCTGTGCAGCTCTGTGCACTTAAAGGGCCGGACCTCTGAAGATGCTCACCGTCTGAAGGTAAACATCTCTGATTGGGTCAGAGACTCACAGACTGAACGTTTCATCCATCTCGGTGCTTCTGACATTTATTAGTTTTAAACATTAGTGCATCTGTCGCAGTGCGTCTGATAGGCGGAGCAGCGTCAGGGTGGAGCCTCCTACACCCACCAGCCCACAGCTCAGGGATGTTTCAGTCCCATCTGAACACCAGCTGATGTGTGAGGCTTCATGTAGCTGGCAGGGGTCAGAGGTCACAGCGGTGCAGCTCTGACCTCTCATCATTAAAGCATCTCTCACCTCCCTGAAGCTCCAAACATTGGAAAGCTGCAGGGAGCAGCAGCCGACCTATAAACCACCCAACCTGCGTGTGAGGCGGAGCCCCGCGTTTACCTTGCTGAAGTCCACCGTGCTGTTCTCCCGGCTGCCGCTGCCGCCGTTGCCGCGACTCTCGGCGTTTTTGTTGTCGTCGAGGTTTCCGGGGGCCGACTGAGGCGACGCCAGCAGACCTGCAGAGCCACAAAGACCACAGAGTCACACGCAACATCTGCAGCAGCTGTCTGCAAACACACAGCCGTGTTACTGACACACGTGACATCACCGCCTCCTGACCCGCGGAGTTCAGTCTCAGAATGCGATTCCTGCTCGCTCACGCTGAAGCCGAGCGCGGTGCGGGCAGTGACGCGGTTTCCTCGGTTACATCATTGTTAGTTGGTGCGCAGCACGCCTGTGGTCACAGAGCGCCGCGCAGCAGAGTCTCGGCTCCACGAACGCGGTCAGCACAAATCAGCTTCACGTCAGCTTTTCACGCTTCAGCACCTGAACAGAGTGATGAGTCGGTGGTCAGGTGATCGAGCGTCAGCGAGTTTTGATTCTTTCACGGATCATTAATGAACAGGAAGTGCCGGGAGTCACTCGAGCGTCCAGAGTTCTCTGCCGCAGAAACACCGCGACGCAGCAGAGAAAACAAGCCGACCTGCTGGGATGCATTTTAATAAATCATCCACTTGCCCCTGGACCTGCATGCCTCTGCCCCCTCCAGCCTGTGTTGACTGTCTGCGGGACGTTAAAGCCTGGCTGTGGCATAATGTTCGCACCCCAAATGAAAATAAAACAGAAATGACAGCTTTAGAGGCGACAGCCCTCTGGGCCAGCCGGCCCTCTCGCACTGTCAGGAACACTGGAGTATGTTTGGATAGCTCCCTCAAATTAGAGAAGCACTAGTTTCTATCAGTAGGGCGGCTCGATTATGGCAAAAATGATCATCACGATTATTTTCACTGACATTGAGATCTCGATTATTTGACGATATTTATTTAATAACAATGTGTTGAATAATGACTTTTAAAAAATAATATAAAATAGTGCAAATGTTTGCAATATAAAAATAAATGAAAAATATAAACATCTGTGTTTCGTGAACTTTGCAGTGTTGCTCTGTGGTGCAGCTACACCGTAGCAAAGTTCACACACTGTGTCCACTTGATCCACGTCTGACTGAACCTGTAATGTTTCCACACCACTGAAGGTTTTTACCTCTTTTCAACCAGCGGCCGTCACTCTCCTCTCCAAATAACTTCTGCTGAGCTTCCCTCTTAATTGTTGTGACGCGTGTTCGAAACGCAGAGAGGTGCGCTCGATTTGCCACACGGAGCAGCGCGAGAGTAAAGCACGAGGGAGGGGCTAATAATCGGCTCAGTCATCTTTAATAATCGTTGAAAGCCCAGATCGTAATGAGATTAAAATTCGATTAACTGAGCAGCCCTAGCATCAGCTACACCAAAGTGCCAAAGCAAAGCGCCACGTCCCACTGAAAGACTTTTCCCCGCTCTCAGCACTTCTGGACTGGCCTCCCACTCTCTCCTTCAGCAGTCGCTTCAAAATGCTGCTGCGCGCCTCTGAACCGGCATCAGAAGGTACGATCACATCACTGCAGTCCCAGCTAGCTTACACTGGCTCCCCGTTAAATACGGGATTGATTTTAATTTCTCTTGCACACTTTTAAAATTTGAAATAACCTGGCGCCTAGCTACCTAACTGATCTCCTCCACTCGTACAACCCCAGGAGAGCACTAAGATCGAGCTGCTGATCGATGGTCTTCTAAGATGTGCTATAGCAATAAACTTTCATTTGACCGCGCTTCTGACGGCGACACAGACGGTGAACAAGTTTACAATACAAGGAAACGTAGTTTTTGGTGGGTTTTGTTTTTTTGTGTAGTAAGACCACAAAAGTTCAGACGTCCTGATTTCCAGATCTTTAATGTTTCATAAAGGAGGGAAATGGACTCAGATCGGACCCGAGCCGCCTGTCAGAGCGAGGGAAACAAACAGGAAACAAACATGCAGACTCTAAGTCGCTGCAGCTAACAGCTAACAGCCTGCTAATGACAGGCAGCCGCCTGATTCCTTTCTGATTGGCTGAAAACAACATCTGAGGCGCTTCACGTGTGACCAGAGGCCGGTTTGTTAACTCCAGCAGAGGCTAAAGGAGACCGAGGATCCAGAGGACGCTGCCGTTCAACCTTCACCTGTTAAAAAAGTTTGTTAACAGAAAAACTCGAACGAGACTGGATGTGAACACAAACCCAGGCTCGGACAGGCGGCTGTACGACACTGCAGGTCCAACATTCACGCAGCTCAGTCTCCAACAGACAGACGGCAGCAAAATAAACCAAAAACATGCAAAATAACCCCGCCCCCAAATAAGCTGCCAGTCTGCCAACATTCGTCCAATCATCCGCCTCCAGCTTCATCAGCACGTTAGCGGGCATGCTTCAGTGTCAGAGCGTGGAAACGGCCGGAGGAAAGCCGTGCCGTATTTGCCTGTTTGGGGAACCACGTCGTCTTCATCTCCCAGGTGGAACACCTCCTCCTCCTCCTCTTCTGGGGGGTGCACCACCACGGAGCCCATGGAGCAACGACGGAGGAGAGAGAGACGAGAGGAGGACAGACCCTCCCCTGAGGAGGAAGAGGAGGAGAAAGATCATGATGATGAAGAAGGAAACACCAAGCCAGCGTGCATGGATCAGTGAGTTAGGACGCACGTCACACCAACATCGGCCTTCTAAAGCTAAACCTTCCTCCACCAATCACGAAGCTCCGCCTTTTCTTTACGCCTACCATCAAATCCAAGACATCTGGATCGGTCCGGGACCAATTCAATTCAGTTTGATTTACACAGCAGCAAAACCTCAGGGCGCGTTTTATTAGAACCAAGTCCTGCTAGTCCTGAACGAGCCACAGCAGCTTCATGCAGAGCGGTCTGTGCCGGTTCTCGGTTGTCCCGGTCGTCCGAAGTGCTCAAGCGGAGGGCAGCCGGACGACTTCTGGGTTCTGGACGATGTTTCGCCTCCATCTGAGGGCGTCTCAGGTATCGCACCTGTACAGGGGTGGTCACTTTGTAGGCGGTAGGACATTTGGGCGTCGCTGCCTCACCCTCCCATCGTGTCAGTTGGACACAGAAGTCGTCCGGCTGCCTCCGGACCCGAGGGACAGTCACCAAGCTAGGATGAACCTGGCGCTTTCAGCCTGTTTGAAAAGTTTAAGAAGCAAACACTTTCTGTCTTTTAGTTACAGTCTTTGTTCAGGTAAAGGCAGCAGGAGGGCCACCCTCGCTCTAACTACCCGTCTGCAGTGAACACGCCAATTACTGAATGTTTACTCCATCACATGCAGGAAGAGCTGCTGTAACTGGGCATCAGCCCACTCAGTCCACTGTGGTGGAGAGCAGAGGAAACACACCGAGCCGGGAGCGTCGTGCTGGAGGCGATGACCTCGTGAAGCTGATTACAGCTGCAGTCAAAGTCTGACCCTGAGCTCTGCTCTGATGTCTTCAGCTTTATAAACTGTAGGAAAGAGTCAATCTGAAGAAAAGCTCCTGAACGAACGAGCAAACGGTAAAAGCTGCAGCTGATCGGTCACGTAGGTCACACGCACGTCAGACGGCTCAGCGCCTGCAGACGGCGTTCGGCCCGAGCAGCATTAAAACATTCCCCTCTCACAAACAGGATCCAGGAGTGCGGATATGAAAACGCCGACTTCGCTCATGCTGTTAGCTGGTTATTAGCTCAGCGAGTCAGCGGGTCCGGCCAGGTCAGGGAGTCCCGGTCAATAATAAACAGGGTGAGGTCACAGCAGCTCAGGTACGGGCAGGTGAGAAACCAACCGGAGCCATCACTCATCACAATCACTCAAAAACCACGGCAACGGCACCATGCAGCAATACGAGACCCGTCGTCTTGTCACCCCTTTACCTCGACCAATCAGGACGGACAGACTCTACATTCTGCCCGACAACAGAGACAAAGAACTATGAAAGAAAACAGTGCATTACTTAGTAAAGAACTCGTAAACCTACCGCCACGCTGGTTTGCAGCGTGCCGCCGACCCGCTGAGGTCATTTAGACCCCCCCGGTTTTTAAACAGTGCAGAACTAAACCCTGCAGAGCCCGAGCAGTGCCAGAGGTCAGGAGGGGTCAACCTGAACTGGCCTCCTGCAGCTCGTCTCCTGACCTGCAGGTGCGAGGATGACAAGAGCGCTGCGGTCTCACCGTTGCGTTCCAGTAAGTTTGGCTCCGAGTATTTCTTGCCTATGTCGGCAAAGGATCGGACCAGCGGGATGCGGTTGCTCAGCTTCTTCTCATTCTGATGGTGGTGGCGCCTCAGCATGGCCTCCCTCACCTTCTCCTGCGCGCCCTCCTCCAGCTGACCGGACGCCAGCATGCTGTCAATCACCATGTCTGCGAGGAAGGAGGACAAGAGGTCAGCTGATGGACACAAACGCACTGCAGGTTTATGTTCTGAGGAGGAAATGAAAGGCGTGCAGCAGAATCATTTATCAAACGCCTTCGCAGCAGCCTTTCACTTCCTCTTCTCTCTGAAACAAGACGTCAGAACTCGCCCTGAATACCAACTTTCTAGAGATTGGCTGATGCCTGGAAGCCTGCTGAGGGGCAGCTTATACCAGCAGGAGGAAACCAGAGAGCTGCGCTTTCATCGTGGCGCTCTTCGTCTCCAGCAGCTGATCCAAACTAGATTTAGAGCTCAAGTGTGGTTTTAGCACGTTCCGACCTCCTCTAGATTTAAACACAAAGGTCGTTTTTGGAGCAGCGTATCGAGTGATGGGACGAGTTCCCGACGGCGCTCTGACCTGCGATCTCCTCGATGGAGCCGGCTCTCATGTCGAGCAGCACGGTGCCGTTCAGGATGCAGGAGCGCAGCTCGAACAGGCTGTGCAGTGACAGCGTCGCCACGTAGGGTTTGCTCCAGCGCTCGCCGCCGTCCTCAACGTCCTCCTCAAACTTCAGCCACCTGAACAAACACACACACAGCCGAGTGTTGACATTTGAAGAACGCCAGGCGTCTGATTCGTGCTAATGCTATAATGCTACACTAATGTGGGCTGATCCACTTTGCTCTGCTGAGTAAATAAGTTAATCTGAAGGTTTCCAAACCACACGACTCGGCCCGCCTTCATCGGTTTCCTCTCAAATCCAGTGAGGCTCGTCTTCCTCGTCCTCACAGCGCTCTGCAGTCTGGATTAGAGAGGAAACCTCTTTAACCCGAGTCAGAAACGCTGAACAAACCAGGCCTCGCCCCTGCACGGCGGGAGGATCGCTCCTCACAGCTCTGCAGCGTTATTGGAAAGTTTAACGTCTGAACGCAAAGCAGAGAAAGAGCATAAGCGCCCTGCCTGGCCGTCTCCTTCCACTCCTGCATGGCTCCGTCTTTGAAGGCGAGCTCATCCAGCTCGGTGAACAGGTCGTGGGGGATGTGCTCCTCGTCGTCGTCCTCGGTGCCGAGGATGAACTGGACCCTCTGAGACGGCGTGTCTGCGGGGACACAAACGCTTCAGCACGCCGCCGTCCTACAGCTGGCCCGTGTTTGTTTATCCTCGTTCAAACCTGACCGTATGACGGCGACTCTCGCCCGTCCTCCCGATCCGAGCGCTCTCTGCGCTTCCTGTGATGTCGATGTCCGCGGTGACGGTGTCTTCTCCGGCTCTGGCGGCCCAGCGGAACGTGCACGCCAACGTACACCGCCCTGTGACCTGACGGAGAGAAGCAGAGGGGTCACATGAGTTTGTTCTACACCTCCAGTGATAACAGAACGCTGGAAACAAACACGTGAGGGAAACACTGAAGGCGCTGCTAACACGGGAGGCGTGCTGCACAGCTCGCACTGCACGCTCCGTTTCTCCTTACCTCAGTAACGTTCATCGGATTTTCTCTGGCTGCGTGTCGACCTCTCACTCAGTTGTTTGTTTAAAACAGGACTGTAATAAACTAGTAATAACATGGAAACAACCTACAGCGTCTAACGAGATGTGAACTGAAGCTCCGTTTGAGTTAAAGATGCTTCTTGTAATTACCGTGACCTCACTATTCGTGTTTCCCTGCAGGGCCTTTCAGAGGTTTCCGGGAGGCTCGGGACTCAAACTGCACGGTTGTTGGAAATCGTTTGATTTGATGCCGTTTTTGGCAAATTGTGCACAAAAATAATTATTTTTGTTTTTTCCTGCAGTTTATAAAAATTGCTGCATCTCAAAAATGAAACTAAGAAGACAAAATCCATTTCCTGCGGTTTGAAACTATTTCATGCAACGTTTTGCATTTACAGTTTTGAGGGATTCACCTCTGAAATATCTGTAACCAGAAATATGTGTAAAAAAACAGTTTCTGTAGTTAATTGCACCGTTTTGCAGTTCACGTAGCTTCTGTGGACTTCATGCACACACATGATGAAACTCTGGGATACAACGGTTGCACTGATGGCACTACGGCAGGTACAAACATACAGAGAAGCTGGGCTTCAAAGGGTTAACGACTTAGCTGAAAATGACAGGAGCTGCAGCACAAGCACCACACGGGGGTTCGTACGTGCCTTAGTTCCTCTTTCTGAACACGCCACCTCACAATAAGAGCTGAGGTCACGTGAGTCACACTCCATGTTTGGCGTGTACACGTCACGAGATTTCATTTCCACTTTTTCTGCAGAAATGACGTCGACACACTGCAGACTGTTTACGGCTGTTTCCAAGTTTGACATAATTCTTTCTGAAATATTTTAAATCATCATTTTCTCGAGCCTCAGGCTGTGTGTGTGTGTGTGTGTGTGTGTGTGTGTGTGTGTGTGTGTGTGTGTGTGTGTGTGTGTGTGTGTGTGTGTAAATGCGGGCTGAGTCATTTTGTTACTGTGTGTTTGACTGTAAACACACACTGAGGCACCTTTGTGTGTGTCGGTGTATAAACTCACTCTCCAGTTCCTCTTTCTCAAAGTTGGTGTAAAGGGTGGAGCTGGTCTTGCCCTGGTCCAGCACGGCCTCCTCATCGTTCCCCTGCAGAACACACACAGACCCACAGGTGACCTGAGAGTGGGTTTAAATGAGTGTTTATCAAACTCATTTTCCAACTCTGTGTAAACACGGTCGCGTCTGCCTCAAAACAACGGCGAGGCTTTGGAGACAGACCGTGAGTGACGTGAGGACGGCTGCTGAGGTCACGGCGTGTTAGTTGGCACCGGGAGGCCGGCAGAGTAATCGCAATCACAGCGTCTGCAGCTTTAAACACCGACACGCCTCCACCAAAATCGGCTGCAGATTACGCCTCGCCACTCAAATCAATCACCAAACAATGTCACAGTGAACGGGCAGGAAGTTACTGTCAGCCAAGGAGTCTGGCTCCGCCCACAGCTGATGGGAATGCGTTACTAACTGTACAACAGGAAGTGGAGCAACAGCTGGACATCAGTAGGGTGAGATGGAGACAAACACAAAACAAAAAAAACCAGGAAAGAAGAGGACGCGTACCCGCGTACGCTAAACTGAGCGTGCTCCACTAACCATAATGACCTATGTCAACCGCCCCGAGAGAGAGACACACACACAAGTTTGATGTTGGTGTGTCAAACAGGAAGTGCAGCTCCACACTGGCTGCTTTTTAACAACCAGCTGTCTGTTTGCAGAGCAGCACATCACACACACGCACGCACACACACGCACACACACACACACGCACACACGCACGCACACACGCACGCGCACACACAGTCATAAAAGCAGCAGCTGCTTGAGTTCGACCTCTTTGGAAAACGTTCCCGCTCAGCAGCATCTCTCCGTCTGCACGTCGGAGCTCCTGACACTCACCCCGAGCTGATCTCAGGTATACGAGCTCCGCTGAGCCGTCTGTGTGAGGTTGGGCTCATTTTGGCCTCCCAACAATCATTCCTGCTGCAAAGCTCGCACTTCTGTCTCACGCTGCCTTTGGCAGAAAGCTTAAACTCGCCCTTCAGTTCAGCTTGTTCATCCCAATAATGATGAAGAATCTCTGAAGCGAGCACGTGCTCGCAGAGCGAGCCAGGAGACCGAAGGAAACCCTGCAGGTGACCTTCCCCACAGCTCACGACCCGGCAGAGTCCTCACCACGGCGGGTCGATGCACGCCCGCATCACTGTGGATCTGTTACATCACTCATCGACACAGAGACCTTCCTCTGTTTAATGAACCGACCCAGAGACACTCAGACCGCAGACGCTTCAAAACACCGCCGAGTTCTGTCAGTGATTAATCGTCACTAGCGAACGATCACACAGTTTGACAGTTAGCCCCGCTCCTCCTCATCACGTCTGAGAACAGCGAAGCTGCGCCTCTGTAGTTTCACAGACAGGTCTGGGCACGCTGCAGACTCCTAGAATAAAGTTGAAGATCGTTTGTCTCTCATGTGCCTGCATTTGTGTGTGCGTGGAGACACAGCTGAGTCATGAAAAAAAAGAAGGAAGATGAAGAAGATGAAGCTGAGCTGGTGAGAGGCCCCGAGAGTTTCTACAGACAGGACGAGCCAGCAGGTGCGAGGTAGCGAGTCAGCTGACCTCTGCCCATTTACGTCAGCTGCAGTCTCTCATGTGTTTGCTCTGATGGGTGGATGCTAACGTCCTGCCTCTCACTGACCTGCTGTCACTGTGAGGCCGGCAAGTGACAACAAAGATGGCCGCTCTCCAACGGTTTATCGTTTAAACTCGGAGCGAACGCTTCAGATCCCTAAGAGTGCTCCATCACAGCCGTGCCATTACTGTACAGATATGATCGTACAGCATATGATGCTCATGATATCGTTGCAGCTATAGCAACAACACACATCGACATTCAGAAACACAACAAGCCCGAACATGTCTGAGAGTAAGAGCCAGGTGTCGTCACTTTGGGCTGAGAAACAGAGGACGAGTTACTGATAACAGGAAGACCAACGTCGTCGCAGGTGTGACATCTCATGTCAGGACCAGTGTTACTATGGTTACTGCTCAAGGGTTAGCTGTTTAGTTACATTGTTACTTTAAATTTCCCGGGAAAACAACAATTTGGTTACTTTAGTGGTTACGTCGGAGCTCTGCTGTCAGTGGATACGACGCGGCAGCGCGGTCAGGGACGCGGCAGCGCGGTCAGGGGCGCACCGATCCTGCCTGCTGGAGCAGGACGTTGCCAAAAACATTCAGCCATAAAAATCATCAGCAGGCTTTCTTAGATGTCATGCTGATACCTCTACATCACAGGGATGAACTTAGACGTCAGTAAAATGTTTGTGTTTATTTATAGTAAGAGCTGGACGCCCCGCAGGAACAGATCTGAGGCGCTGACAGACCCAAACATACGAGGAGGAGGAGCCTCCCAAGCCTGATGTGGTGAAAGCGTACACGCCTGCAGCTCTCGGTCCAAATAAGCTGCAAGTGCCTGAGAGCAGAGCGACAGATCCATCCGGTTCAGCAGGGTTAAAGATAGATCGCACACACACACACGGGTTCCCGTTTCCTGTCATTACAAACACTGTTAGCGCACGCTGCCAATGCCACATCGGCCCACAGGAAGCGCACACACGTGGACTCTTCTTCTCTTTCACAACATCTGAGAAGCTACGAAACTCTCAGAGCTGCTTCTGGGAAGTGAACCGAGGGGGGGGGGGGGGGGGGGGGTGCAAAGTTGACCTCAGCTGACAAATATACACTCGCCGGCCACATTATTAGTTACACTATACTCGTGCTCCTCAGAGACTGGTCCACGTCGATATGACATCATCGCACAGCTGTTGCAACATCCATCAGCTGGCCTGATCAGAGTTTGGCTGCTTCCAGCAGGATAACACACAACTTCACCAATCAGAAGACGCTGGTCCGCAAGTTTAAATGATGCTCCGTTTGTATCGTGGGGCTCACCGCGACCCACCACGCCACCGGCCTGCACCACTGATGCTGTGGTTGTACGTACAAGTGTTGTATAAGAGCCGGTTCAGTTACCGTGGTGATGTACAACATCCGAACATCACAGCACAAAGATTCAGACCAGGAGAGCTTCAAGTCACCTTTATCACTTTGAACTTCAGCAGGTCGGCTTGTGCTGCCTTGTGATTGGCCGATTAGAAATTTGCGTTAAAGAACAGTTCAACCGCTGTACCTAATAAACTGTCCTGTGTGTAAGAGTGAAAGGACTTTCTACTAATTTACACTAAACTTAAAGGAAGGAAAAGACGAGGCTCCCTTCTTTCCTCACCGAGCACACACACTGAAAACACAGCCGCCGCTTCCAGCTGCGGCGTCCAGACTCAAACTAAACTCGATCGCCCGGCCCTCGGTGGAAATCAGCACTGCAGAGACCTGGAGGAGACGGCCAGGTCTGACCTTCTGACCTCAGAGATGAACTCTGGATCCTGGACACCGGAGCGGAGCAATACACAAACTTTCACTTCAAGGCTTGTAAAAATATAAATTGTCCCCGAAGGATCGAGAACATCGCTCACACTTCAAGATCGGCTTTCAGCTTTAGAGAGCGAGGCAGTACGAAACATCCAGCGCGTCATTCCCCACGAGCATGACCTCTTACCTTTGACTGCGTCACTTCTGTGTGGGGCTTCACGTGCGCAGCAGCCACGAGGGGTCAGAGTTACAAACCGACATGTGGTAACCTCAGCTGGGTCCATCATTGCAGTCTGACTGCACTTGTGCGCCTCACACAAAGACGGGGAAACATTACGAGAGCCGGTGCTTACGCAGCTTTTCTTCTGTTCTGTAGCTCAGCTACACGGCGAGAGACGCCCACGTCACCAGACGAGGGCGAGATCAGGAGAGATCTGCTTCCTGAGGATGGATCCTGTCCACCGACGGCTCGAGCTGAAGGTGAGCCGGTACCTGTGAGCGGATACCGTGCAAAACAGATGTGGCCAGATGTTGCAACGCAGCAGACACCCGCCGCTCTCGAGGTGCACCTGTGGCTGCGTTTAGATGCAGAGCAGTCGGCCGGTCGCCGATGCAGCGGCCGGTGGACTCTAAACATCAGAGCGGAGTCTGGGCTACGATCGACACTGCGTGTGTGCAGAGGCAGGATATTGCCATTTGTGTTGTCGCTGTTGCACACACGCTTTCAGCTCTTTTCCTGTTAAACTCATTTCCTTCAACGCTGCGCGACCAACAGACACATGGAAACCACTAACGCTCGTCACCTTTGCTCAGAGCTCAGTCACAACCACGAACAGCCGACCAAAGGAGAAGCTGCCCGACTATCAACATCAGAAACCCACTTTTCAATCTGATGACGTGAAACAGAAACTGCTTCTATAAGCAGATACATACCAGAGACATGGCCCGGGCCACCCTCTGACTGGCAATGTCTCCCCAGAAGTCTCCCATAGCTGCTCAGTCCAAAAACACAGACTCCTCAGGGTCAAAGAAATCCTGCCACACGAGAGAAAAACTGTGGTGGAAGTGTCCCACAGAGCTGTGAAAATCAAATCCACCAGGTCTGTACGTCTGCAGCTCGAACACAGCGTGGATGTGCGAGTGTCCCCGGGACAGTAAGTGAATCCAGACAGCGAGCTGCCAGCAGAGCCTCGGATACGATTCAAGTATTTATAGCAGAGCTGTTGCTTCACTGAGCGAGCAGCCAGCCTGGAAGTCTGCAAACACAGCAAGAAAAAAAAAAAAAAAAAACACTGAAAAAAAGGAGGCGGGGCATCTGCTGACAGAGGCGTCATCCACATTTCTGAGCAGGAAAAAAAGGCAAACAGAGCGAGAGCAAACTGAAACTGCTGACCTGAAACCGGCCTCAGCCGCCCCGTTTTCCACCCCGACACGTCCGTACCCGCAGTGTTTACTTTCCAGGTCAGAGGTCACACACACGAGACTCCTTTATAGTCACAGATGTTCAAATCAACATGAAATGAACCAAATAAGATGATTACGCCTCTAATGATTCACCTCCTGTACTTACTGCTGTACGCTTACTGACGCCTGTAATTACGTTTTACTTCTTTAAAGTTGCCACTTCCCATTTTTTATTTCCATATTATTTTATTGTCTAGCGCATTTATTTCCTTATGTATTTATGATTTGTTTATTTAATGAATTTACATGACAAGTCGTTATGTTACAAACTCCTCATAGTTGAAACAACCGCCTCAGGTCACTGCTGTGAAGCTGCACAAATAACAAACATATTCAATTCAATACATCGTTACTGAAAAGATAAACACATATACATCCCCATTTATTCAATTATATAAAGAGGTGCAAGTTGAAACTAGTTCTTGTTAGTTTAGGCAGTTTGTCACAAAGTCCACAGTGCAGGCTGTTGGCTGCTGCCAGTCACAATGCAAACTTTAAGCCTTTAAGCAGGCGAGTTAGAAAATACAGGGACAAGCTGGGAATCGTCCACAGCATTGCGGCCTTTCCGGTGTGGCAGATAAATACAACAACCGAGACAAACACTGTGGGGTTTTGTAAATATAATAATAAACGCAAATTTGCTGTGTGATTGTGTAACTTTATTAGCAGCGTCCTCCGCTCAGCCCCTTAATGCTCTCAGGTCGCTATGGCAACACATAAATATTTCTTTCAAAATAAGACGCACAACTACAACACGGGAGAGACCCAGGGAGACCGAGCACACGATTAAAACCCTGAAAACCATAAAATTTCACGACCGAGTCTCAACTCTCACGGCCCGGACCATGACCCGGGGGTTGGGGACAGCTGATCCACAGAGACCCAACAGTTGGTATCAGGCTGTACACATGTTTAACGTGGGGCCTGAGCCCGCTGGAGCCCCTGCTGGATGCTGGGGGAAGTGCAGGGTGTGGTGCTTCTGACAAAACTCTGATTTACTGTCTCAGCCTAATGCTCAGAGTCTCGTTCGGTCCAGCATTTCTCCCTCTGTCGTCCCAGTTTTTGGGCTCCACCAGTCCACTGTCTGTGTGAGGAAGCTTTTCAAATGAGTTCCTCTCAAACTAAAAGCAGCTGCCTGTAGGGCAGAGACGACATGCATGGGAGGAAACCCTCTGTGGCGAGACGAGCCGTGGGGTCAGCTGACGATCCTTTACTGACCTTAAAAGACGAGCGTGAGCTGCTGAGAGGAGCACGGCAGCAGGGAAGCTGGTCACTGCGTTTAAGGCCGAGAAGTGAGGAAGTCAGGAAAGTCTGTTTCCATTTCACATGTGGAGTTTCTCTGCTCTGGTCACGTGGCCGAGTCGGCCACTTGTGGTTGTCAGAGGCCAGATGAGTGCATTGTGGAGGAAATGTAAAAGCTCCTTGGTCATGTGTTGATGTGTTCATGCAGCAGCTTGTTCTCGGTTCTCATTAGAATTCCTGAGCTGAGTGGAAAAGAACTGGTGTGGCCTCAGAGGCACGTACGCAGTATCGCTCCATTTATTGTTTTCAGATGCAAAACTCCAGGCTGAATGCCGTCCCGGTGGTGAAACGGGACGCTGTCCATGCTGAGAAACACGAGACGGCTTCATTTACTCTTTCCAGCGCTGCCGATTCTCCCTGCGAGCAAATCGAATTTACCCACCCCGACTCTCCCACAGGGACTCCCAGGTCAGGAGAATCGGCTTCCTGCATCACCGAGATTAAAAAGCAACCGTAGAGCGAGGTCAAAGGTCGGAAGACAACAGGAGGAACGGCAAACGGTCCCATGGGACTCGGATTACTTAAGGAGAGACGAGCTGCGCTGGCACAAAGGAACAGAGCAGGTCAGGTGGTTCAAATCTGCCCTTAAGGCCCCACAGCAGCGGCGCTGAGCAGCATGTGGAAATACACATACATGTACGTGCTACAAACACCCACATGAAGAACGGTGGCAGATATTTGTCCTTCAAACTGGGACCATGACTTTTTGGGGTCTTAAACTGGGACTTTGTTCAATCGGAGCTGCAGTTCCTCTGACGTCCACCTGAGGCGCCGTCACAAAGAGCAGGTTTAAGCGCTTTTATTTAAACAGGCTTTCTGCTGATTTTATTGAATCATTATTTATTTACGTTAAAAAAATACCTGTTTATTTTATTATGTCTTATTGTATCTTTATATTGGAGATCATGACATTTAATGTTCTTGTATCAGTTTTGGTTTCTACAGCTGATAACGGCCAGCCGCCGCTTCCTGGCTGCTAAGAACCCGTCATTAACCAAGCAGCAGGATGAAAAATAATACGGCAAAAGTATGAAAGAAGGGAACATGGAGCGAATGTTCTTTTATGCATGAAAACATTTAAGTTTGAAGCTCAAGCTCCACAACCTGCTGCAGGCTTCAGCTATGATTCCAGCAAAGAGAGAAAGAAAGAGGAAGTGCAACAGGGAGGAAGAATGTTTTTGGAAATCTTTGCAATGAAAATATAATGACACACACACACACACACACACACACGACTCCCCTGAGACCAGAGAGAGTCTGTGCTGATGCTGCCATATTAGGAGAACCAGCAGGGAGGAAAAACATCTGGACTGCAGCAGCATTTACTAAACACATCAGCAACTGTGGGAAAATTCACACACACACACACACACACACACACACACACACACACACACACACACACACACACACACACACACACACAGTGTACCTTGTGTTTAAACTGTGTGCTGATGCCCCACCGCAGCTTTCTGATTGGCTAATTTCACAGCTAGTGAGTCTATTATTGACCGTGGTCTGGGCTCACCCAGTGTGTGTGTGTGTGTGTGTGTGTGTGTGTGTGTGGGGCTGCCAAAGGAGGCTGATTTAGACAGAAAGTACTCTGAAAGGGAAGTACTCCGTTCAGATCAAAGTACTTGAGAGGGCCAATCAGAAAGCAGCAGCATGACATCACTCACATTAGGAAGCCCAGAGTTTAGCATTATTGCCAGAAGTGCCATATTTGGAAACAGAAGGGGGAGGGGCAAGCTATCAGCTAATGCTAATTAGCATCCACAGACAAGATAACGGCCGATTAGAGCTCAGTAAAAATAAATCAAGTAGAATTTCACCAGAACTGAAGCGTGTTAGCACAGCGACCTCATAGCAGCCATTTCATTGGTCACATTAGGGCTGGGCGATATGACCCAAAATTCATATCTCGATATTTTTTAGCTGGATGGAGATATAAGATATATATCTCGATATATTTTTTTTTAAGCCATAAAGTAAGAACAAAAAGAGAGTTCTTAGTCAAAGCTGTGTCCCAGATGTCACACAGGCACTTTTATTAACATACAGCACAGATGTACATGAAAAATTACTCAAAATTAAATTATGAGCATTCATTAAATAATCATGCTCCATAAATAAAAGAAAACAAGGTTGTTTTTGTGCTAAACAAAGAGCTCACAATTGTGCAGTCAAAATGTAAACTAAAAGACGCTGAGCGTAATAACAAAGACAGACAGATTTCACAGCAGCTCTGTTCCCAAGTTTTACTGCGTGACTGACAGCCTGGAGTTTGAAATCCGCTTCATAACCACGTCTCTTACAGGTGCCATTTATGGTCCTTATACACACACAGTACGGTAATATTACGTTGAAGCACAGTACGTATCACTCCGCGAAGCTCCTCGGTAGCCGTAATGCGCCGACAATCTATTAAGCGGTGCAGCTCCGTAGCTTACCAAAGTCGTACTCAAACATTTGTGACAGATTGCTGAGCGCCGTGTACCACATAAAATCGGTTCGCGGCCATCAAGCACAACCAGAATTCATACATAAGGCGCGCTATCAACTTTTGAGAGAATGAAAGGATTTTAGGGTTAGCGCGGTTAGCTCGTTAGCATGTTTAGCTCGTTAGCACGTTGACGCCGTCCAGCCCCACGCATGGGGCGATGCGCAGTAACTCGTTAACGGAGATTTGCCGTGTCCGTCTTGTCGCTGCCTGCACGTGAAGCGATGGGGTAGGAGGGGGAGTTGTGTTCAGTGAAGGCGAGGCGGAGTAACGTTGCGTAGAGACAAAAGTGGACGAAAGAGAGGCAAACTTGCGGCTCCACAACTATAATTATAACGTAACATAGACTATATCGATATAAAGGATATTGTCACATCTTATATCTCGTATAAAAATATATCGATATGTTTTAAAAACTCGATATATCGCCCAGCTCTAGGTCACATTAGGTCAATAAAGGCTCCAACAGCACAAACCTGGTCCACAGGTGCAGTCCAAAGTTAGCCGAAGTGAAGCCAAGCAGCCAGCTAGCAGCTACAGCCACCTGTGTCAGCATCCACCTGTCAGTCAAAAAGGCCACGCCCCTAACAATACAAACTACAAGCCTTAATACGTATTTGACCTTGTTTTTAATGAGGGGGGCTTTAAGAGGGTAAAACTGATGATGCTGGCGTTCCTCACGCCAAGCCTGCAACTGATAAAACGTCCTGAGTGAAGAGCTCGCACAGATTTGTGAAGGCTAAAATGATGGTTTGAACCTTGTTGTTTGGTGCAACAGCAGGTATTCAGTTACCAGGATGCGGAGACGATCCTGAATAAAAGGCTTTGTTCCCCAAAGATCAAATGCTTCCCATTCACATTCAAACTTGTGGCCACCGATGCATCGTTGCACGCGACTGCTGACGTCAGCACGCAGCGGTTCGCTCTGTTAACTTTCAGACACCATCAGGCGCCATGGCAGAACAAAGCCTCAGTGAGTCCGAGGAGGAGGAGTGGCCCCCGCAGTGCGGAAATGTGACATGATTGTGTTATGGCGGCATGTGTGTCTGCCTGTGAGGGATGACCAAGGCTGGACCTCCATTCTTCTGTTTCAATGTGGCTTCTATAACAGGAAGTCAGAAAGAAACAGACGAACGTGACGCTCGACCGTGATGTGGGAATAATGAGAATAACGAGTTCCCAGCTGGGATCGTTCCTGCAAACGCCTCCTCAGAGTCAGGACAGCAGATCGCAGCTTCACAGCTCACTGAGCTCAGCCAGACGCTGCCCCCTGCTGGTGGGTTTGTGCAGATAAATACGATTGTTGAATCGCTTTATGACATCATGATGCATCGTTTTCATCTCCTTCGACCATCTAAGACAACGGTGTGATCACCTGATGTCTGGAAAACGCCGCTCACTCTTATTTTGAAGGTTCAGTCGCTGCCTTCCTGTTATAGTGATTATAGTTTATTTCTCTCTTTCGTTTTGACCTTTGGTTTTTAAGTCAGTTTAGTCTCCGGGGTGGATTCTCTTGTTTCAGTCCTTACAGCCAGGCTGCTGCAGCGCAGTGTTCAGTTTGAGTTTCCTGTGAGCTGCAGGGGGCGCTCTAGCTAGAACATGACAAGGGTGGAGAACTGATAGGCAGGGTTTTAATAGTTTTGCAATTTTCTCTAGTTTTTATTTTTATTTAGTTTTGACTTCAGATTTTCAATTTTATATCAGTTTTAATTAGTTTTTACCAATTGTTTGCTAGTTTAGTTTATAGTTTTTTGAAAATCCTTAGTTTCAGTATAGTTTTGATTAGTTTCAGTTATAGTTTTAGTTGTTTGCAATAATTAAGTGCAACAAAATCCCAGTTTCATCATATCAGTCATGCTCTTCTGCTCATCCTTGGGTATGTTGCTATTCCAGCTACCAGACCCTGCACAGGTCGCCTGTCTGTCGCAGGGCTAACACGCAGAGACAGACAACTCACATTCCCACCTATGGGTTCTTTAAATAAATAAATAAATAAATAAATAAAGGCAGATGAACAACCATTGATACCAGGCAACTATAAAATGTATATCTTGGCCCCAATGAGACTATTAACTCTTGCAGCACCGGGTGTTCGTAATTTTGGTTCAAGTGAATTGATAAACTTTGTGAAGGCAATTGACTCACACAGTTGTGTAGATATCCCCGTCCTGTTGTCTCGGGATGCATCACGCTGCCTTGCCTGGGTTAGCTTCTGTTTCTGGGATGAGGGTTGAGTGTGCTCCCTTCTCAAGCTAAGCTAGGTTAGCCTTCTTGTGTGAGCTTTTCAAGTGCACTTTAAGGTTTGTGGGATTTTTCCCCTTTAGAAATGTCCCTCATAATTTGTCTCTTTCCACTACAAGACACTTGCTTTATCCAAAACAGTCATATTCAAAGTAATCCCAAATTGGACTCTGGCGCTTTCTCCCGACTTTTCCTGACATGATTCTGCGCGTGGGCGGAGCAGCGACACAAACGACTCGACTAACGTGCTGCCACCTGCTGGCATAATGAGACACAGCAAGAAAAATCTGGAAACTAAACTTCATTTTCACCCTCGACTATTGTATGACACGCACACATCAGTGAAAACTAAACACATTTTTGCTATAAATTCAGTTAATTTTAGTTAGTTTTGTGAGCACACATTACAGTTTTAGTTAGTTTTCCTTTTTTGTTTTTATTTTTATTTCCGTTAACGAAAATGTTTTTTCACTTCTAGTTTTCGTTATTTCGTTAGTTTTTGTTAACGATAATAACCTTGCTGATAGGCGGAGCTCATGAGAGGAGCAGGTGAGGCAGCTGATCCATGCACCGCTGTTAAACAACGGGGAAACTATATTTAACCCTTTAAAGCCGGTCGGAGCAGCACGCTCCGTTTTGCGTAACTATTTTTAAATCCCGGTAGCTCTGCAACCACGTAAGCTAGCGCAATCATTTGTTTTGCATATGAAACTGGAGGAGTTGTACTTACATCTGATGCCATCAGCTTGTCCTCGGTCACAGTTTCCTTCCACATATAGCTTTACAAAAACTGCATAAAAGCACTTGCAGCAACAAAAACATAATATTCCAGAAACACGCTTTGCCAATCCGATCAGCTGTTTGTAACACTTCCTACATCCATCAGCGAACTATCGCATGTCCGCCATGACCTGCCCGAAACCGGAAGTGATGTCATTTTGCGGAAATGTAGTTTTTTACCATCGTGGCCTTATGAGCCTATACTGGTGTTTTTAAAAGTTATGTTTGACTTTATGACTTTCTGTGTCATTTCTGGGATGCTGAGGACTCATATTGCACTGCTGGAAATAGTTTATTTTGATGCATTTGCTGTTTTTTTTGCAAATTTGCACTATAATATTTATTTTCGTTTTTCCTGCAGTGTATAAAAATTGGTGTATTTCAAAAATAAAACTATGAAGACACGTAAAATAAATTTCCTGTGGTGGGAAACTATTTTGTGCAACTTTTTTGTATTTACAGTTTTGAGGGACAAGCCTCTAAAATTTCTGTAACTAGAAATATATGTTAAAAAAACGATTTTCAATATTTTTGTAGTTTATTGCACTTTTTTGCATTTTATGTAATTACTATGCACTTAATGCAGACATATTATTAAAATTTAGGCTGTAATGGTTGTATTGATGTATAGCAACTTGAAATGCTCCAAAAATGTCTCCACAGCATGTAAAAATATAATATAAGCTCTGGTGGACTTGGTTCTATGGTCGGTCTTAAAGGGTTAAGATACATGCATGTACAAATTCCAGAATTGTTTAGCAAAGAAAACAAAGAAGTAAAGAGGTAGCATCATGTTTTAGTTGTTTTAGCTGGTGTAGTTACAGCTGAACGTGTTGAGGAATGAAATGCGACACATCTGCTGCTCCCACATCTCCAAAGCTTTAAACTCACCCTCGCTCCCGGCCTGAGGAGGCAGCGCGTCTCACAGTGAAACGATCAGAAATGCAAGCAGGAAAACACGCCCACGTGGAGGCAAATCAGCAGCAGCTTCCTCCTACACGACCCGGCTCGAGGCCACACGGACGCCGTTCCTCCAATCAGAGCTGCCACTGAACCATCAGGACTGTAATTAGGGGGCGACGCACCACCACCTGAGCCCCGAACGCCACTTAATTACCCAGGATGCCTCTCTCTGCACGCTTCACATCTGGAAATGAGTTCCAGCAATTTCTGTGAAATCAGACTTCTCTCTTTAAAGACAGACGGCTCCGCGGGGAGTAAAGGCGTAGAAATAAAGGACACAGCAGGGGGCGCTGTGGAGACGAGCGACGAAGAACAGGCAGGAGCAGAGGTTCGGATGGTCGACCTCCACCAGCTACACCTCTCCACCCGCCTCCCTCTCATTCACACACGAATGACTGCTTCTGACTTTCATCCCCGTTCTCTCCGGCGCAGACCTCCACCTCTCCGGGCTTCTGCTCCACCTGCTCTCTACTCTCCCAGCGTCCTCATCCACAGAGAGTCCTGTCTGTCACCAAATCCCAGCCCTCGTCCGTCACTCCTACTCCACACCTCACCGCTGTCGTCACACACTTTGTGCACCACCCTCCACACTGCTGCTCCCTGATCCTCCGTCCCTCTTTCATGTTCATCATCAGTTACTACTCTTCATCCTCTTCATTAATTATCACACCTGTCCAGTAAAGTCACCAGAATTTATTTCACACCAACCAGCTCAGACTGAGATGCATCACCTGATATCATCAAAGGTTATCGGTCACAACCTGAATACTCTGGATTATATTCCACGCTGTGAGCACCACGTTTCCTCCACAAAACCAAACCTCCAAACGTTTCGTAGATCAAGAGTAAAAGCGTTCGTCTCTGGCGGTTTATCTAATCGGCACAAATTTGTATTTCTTATTTCACAAGATGGAAATAATCTAAAGCAAACATGAGACTTTCTTCAGCCTCCTGGAAAGACACGTTTATGTGGCCGATAACGCGGCACTGACACGGTGGCGCCACATTTCTATTAAAGCACGGAGGATTTACAGTCTGTGTGGCACCACAGCTGCATCAGCAGCACCCCGTCTGCAGCGACTTCACCTCCAACAACCTCCAACCAACACTCCCCGTACGGTCTGTGCGCCTGTGTGAGCGAGGCCTACACCCACCTCCACGTCGCAGACTTTCCTCTTTCCTTTGAGGGCTTCTTCTCCACGCAGCATAAAATTGAAGTGAGTCAGTCTGCATCAGTGCATCTATAGTAATACAGGAAACTCCCTGCAGACGGAGTTTCCTGCCGGGTTTCGCTCTAACTGCCCACCGGAGAGCGTGGAGCCTCCCGAGGACGAGTCTGCTGATGTCAGCACGAGTCCCTCAGGTGCACCATGACCTAGTTAGGAGGAAAATCTTTGGAGCGTGATTCTCTCCAGTCGCTAACCTGCTGCCTCCCTACGACGTCCAGCCGCCCAAATGTAAGACGAGTGCCGGCGATTCAGAGCGAGTCTGCGCTCACGCGTGAACGACCAACTTTCTCTGTGTGACGGTAAACACAGGCAGAAATCACAGCGCAGCCTTTCTCTCGCAGCTATGTGGACACCTGCAACAAAAGCTGCAAGCCGACACCTGAACGCCATCACCGCCACCGCGGAAAGAAACAGCTCAGGGAAATCTGACCTGCCAGGAGTTCACACGTACACAGCACCTCAGCCTTTCAGGCCCCACTGTGAACACCGACTGTGGCTCATACGTGGAGCAGCTGTGGCTCAGGCGCAGGTCTGGCCCCACCTGTGTGGACCTGCTGCTGCTCTGGATCAAAGAGTCGAATATCACCGAGCCAGACGCCTTCACTTCCTCCTCCATCTGCACCAACGATAACCTGCTCCATGGGAGCGCCGCGGCCGCCACACGGCCTTCGCATTGTTCACAGCCGAGGCCCATTACAATGAAGTTGCACCTCGGCTTCCCCGGAGCCTCCACAGACAGGAAGTCAGCAGCACATTAAACACGAATCACATCTGCTGAGACAAAGACGCGCACAAACACCGGAGGTCGAGGGTACAAACCTGCAGGTTCACCAGGAGAGGCTTTATGAGCCGTGACGCAGCGTTTCATGTTTAAATCTGCAGCTCAGTTTGACTCCCGCTCTGCAGGTGAGGGCTTCTTAGTCTGGACCTCTTTATCTTCAGGCCCGTTTCTTTTCTTGCAGCTTTGTATGACTCAGTTACAGAGGACTCGCCTCTTTCTTCGTCACACGGGTCCAGGAGCAGAAACGTCGGAGCTCTTATTGGGAGTTTGGCCGTGTTTGATGCGAACATCCAGCACTGGAACAGGAGCCACGAGACAGGGCGGAGGGAAGTGGAGAAAGGTGCTCGTTCATTAGTTACCTGAAGCTAACACTGGAGCACACGCTACTCAACACAGAGCTTTTTCACACTCGTGAATATTTGGTGCAAACTTGGCGTGCAGTTTTGCAAGAACCTCAACAAAACTTCAGAACGTGACCAAGACGCCACCGGGACTTCTGATGACTGACAAGCAGCTTTGATATCTTTCACAGTCAGTTTCAGGAGAAACAACACGACTTGTGCGTTTGACACGAATCCTCTGTGTGTGCACCGCGAGCCTGCCACAGCTCCCACAGAGACCCATTATAACACAGCACGGGGTGTCCTGCTGCTGTACACATGTGAAGCACATCGTATGCTCAGTTCAGTCACACGCCAGACATCGAGATATCTGCCCGACTCTTCTCTACCAGCGAGACTAAAGCTCCTCGGTGAAGCACAGCATCGTCTCAGAGTGGCGACACGATGAACCCTAGTGGATCAAAGTGTTCTGGTCGGTGGACACTTGGCTGAAAACATGTTAGAAATGGGGATACCGCCGGCCCGAGAAGCACTGGGCTGGAGTAACCTGACGTCACGCAGGGCTGAGCTGCTTTATCACATGAGACCTGAAAGCTGATCTGGGTCGCAGGCAGGTGAGCCCGAAGGTTTAAGAGGCACTGCAGCAGCTGGATCCTCTCATGGAGCAGGAACGTGCACTGGAACGACGTGCACATGGTGCTACAGAGCAAACTGACCCGTCGTGACGACTGAAGAAGTCTTTCTCCTGCTCTGTTAGATGTGCTGACAGAGCAGCTTACGTACGTCCTGCTGATGTTGACCCCGACAGCCCTGATTGGTCAGATGGGCCTCGTCGCACAAAACAAGTTTATCGAACCGTTACTCTACCTGCATTTGGAGTTTAGACAAAATTCATGGTCGTTTACACAGAAAGTGTTTTAGTTGCAGCACAGTCTGCACACATGGCAGCAAAAATATACTTGAATGCACAACAACAAATTAAATAAAAGTGGGACCGTTTGCTTACAGGACTCAGCCGCTCTTCAGCTGTAAATGGTTTAAATGGCTCTGTGCTGTGAGGGTTGAATGACATACCTCTCAGCGTTTATGAAACCTGACTCTGTTTATACACTACAGAGCTCTGAGAGACCATCTGTCCCAGATGTTTTATCCAGCTGAACAGGACATAAAAACTTGTACGTGAATCATCAAAGTGTTCTCCAGCATGTCTGCAAACAACAAGTCACCACAAAGTCCATTTGTCCTGCAGTGAGTGTTTTTAATGCATCACATGCATGAAATATTGCACAGCGAAGTTGCTGCAGGATTCATAACAGAATAAAAGAAATCTGACCCTCCATTGTGGCACCTGCAGTCCAGTCACACACCAGACTCATTCAACATGAGACGAGCCCGAAGAGGCAAGCTGTCAGAAAACTCTAAACACCTGAAACAACAGCACGAGCTGAGAGTTGACGCCTGGCTGTTTGATGAGTCTGGAGCATCCTTTCCACACAGACAGACAGCAGGGTCCATCGGTGACGTGTTCAGTTAAACACCCTGCTTCAGGTTCTGTCTCCATGGTAACAGCAGGGCAGCATCCAGCCCTCCTGAGCAGGATGCTCCAAGCCAAGAAAGTCCAGCCTCACTATGAAGTCCACTCCACAGAGAGCGGTCACGGCGCAGCATCGCTACAGTGTCCTCCAAACGAAACGTGAATCACGCCACACACAGACACTCATCTCCACGTGGCCTGCTGACTGTACCACAGGAGGGAGGTAAGCCTGTCCTGCCCGGGCCTCACGCGGTATGAATGAACTGACAGGTCCTGACGGCTTCATTCCTAAAATCAACGTTTTTTAATCCACATATAACTGATGGGGTGGGCAGCCTACGCCAAAGTCTATAGGAAAAACGGCTAATTTTACCCGGTGCGATCGGCAGCAATCAAACACAGTGCACGCACGCACAGTAGACACGTGCCCCTCTTTCCTAAATGCACTCTCCAGTCGCCATGAAAGGATAAGTTTGATTATCGAGAAGGACATTTTAATCTTGTTTAAAGGAGTAAAAACTGCACATTTCGGGTTTGGAGATGGTGGGAAGAGAGACCGACAAGCCGGAAGAAGAAGGGGGAGAGTAAAGAAAGTAAAGCCCGTGTGTGGATGTGATGCACGCCGAATTTAAGCTCACTTCGTCACAGATAAATTCACCCTTCTGTGTTACTGCAGCGGCTTCACAGACCTGCCTGGAGCATGTTCGCGTATAATTAGCCTATTTTTGAATGCAGTTTGGCCCAACGCGCATCATTACTTCACTTCCTGGCAGCAGCGTGGTCCCTAAAAAACAAAAGCGGTCGGCTGCCAGCCTTTTGTCTGCGGCCGGGTGAGCGGCCTCCCCGGGGACAACCGGGGACTGGTGAGGCGGCCCGGAGGCTTCCCTGACAGTGGACACCATGTTGGGTCCAGAACTTCTCCGCGGGCTGCGAGCCGTCCGAGCCCGCGGAGGAGGCGCTAGCCGCCGGCTAACAGGTACTCTTCAGGGGGAACTTACAGATGTGAGGAGCGGTCTCATCTGTTCGCGCTCTTCCTCCATTTCCAGCGCAGGCTCCTCTTCCTTTCACCCGCGAGCTGCTGGATCATCCGAGTTTAGAGTGTAGCCGCCGGCTCCCGGTCCTTCTCCGCCTCCTTCTTCTTTATTCTTAAGGCTTCTCCGCCGCCACTACTTTACGTCTGCCTGGAATATATTAACTCCAGCTGTAAGTCCCGCCCCTTTTTGACTGGCAGTTCCGCTTTCCAATGACGTGGCGGCGGTGGTTTTACTACCACCAATCGGCGAGCGGGAGCGTGCAGTGGGCGGAGTCGTGCCGGTAACAAAGCGTGAGCGTTCCCTTCAGTTTGTTGGTTTTAACGAAAACTTTCCGACGAATCCGGTAAAAACAAGCAGCGAAGAAAGCGGACTAGTCCGCGCAGTTTTACCTTCATTTAAACCGGTAATCGTAAAGTCTCAGAGGGAAAGCCTGCGCTGTGCACCCGCTGTACCTCCGACCTGCCGAAATGATAAATACTATTAAATATAAAACACGATATCAATGACAGTATAACAGAATTATAAATAATAAACAGCATGTAATAACAGTTCGTCGTACAGACCTCTGCTGATGAATATTAATATTTCCTATACTTTATTACACGTTAGCGGAGTTTTTGAGCTGTGGTCGTTCAAGGGAAAGGTCAGAATGCTTCTCCTTCCTAACTCTGATTTAACCAATATTAATATTTATAAACGCTGCTCACTGCTGCGCATACGCAGCAGTATGTATGCATGTATGTATGTATGCATGCATGCATGTATACATGTATGTTGTTTAAAGCAGATTCTGACAGAAGCGTTTAAAGATGTTTTCAGAGGAATCAGGAAAGTCCAAAGAGCTCCCATAAAAACGTCAACATCCAGCTGTGTCTCATTCAAAGGCTGTTTTTGTGCGTCAGGTCTGTGTTTGCATAAAGTCTGCTCTCGTACTCTGTTATTTCACATTTTCAGTAACAACAACAAAAAAATCTGGTTTGGAATAAGAAGGACAAACAAGTCAAATTCATTAATCAGAGGGTTTTGTTATAGTGTAAATTAATTTTATGTCTTCTGCTCTTGTGTCTTTGTCGTTTTGTTCCCCATAAACCTGATGGGCATGATCTACAGAGGAGCACGTAATCAGGAACAAGCTCCACATAACGACAGTCAGCTCTGATATTCATGCACAATCATTCAAAATGTTTCAGACAGGGAAGACAAATAAAATTACTACACAAAAACATTCAATTGTAAAATAATATAAAATACATGTTTGAGTAAACAAAATAGCGTCTCTTAATTAATCTGTAGAACGTGCAAACAAACTGGTGATTTCCTGCTTCTACGTTTCACAGAATTTTCAAGATTCAAGACACTTTGAATCTTGAAAATTCAACAAAGCTTTGCAGGGTCTTCATCACTTGATGGATTCAGACCTGCAGCTCGTTTGAATCACACGTTAACCTGATAAACTCACACAGATGCAGATTCAGACCGAGGTCATGGTGAGGTCGCCCAGCTCTGTGCACTCGAGCTCTCATGCCCGACTGAGTTAAAATGAAGTGAGTTTGTCGGGGTGGTGAGTGCCATCAGAGACCAGAGGAACATGCGCCTATAAAACTTCACCTGCGCAACAAAACAGTGAGATTTATGGTCACAACCAGAAACGTTTGGAGAAAAGTGAAGAAAAGCTCCTTCTCTACTGTGAAGCTTGGAGGCAGCAGACCTGATGGAAGCTGTATGTAGCCCATTATCAGAAAACACTGCTGGGCTGTCAGACAAGCGCCAGGCCAAGTGGAGCCATTAGTGGAGGTCCTCCAGTCTCAGTCTTCTGACCTCAGTTTGAGTCGTTCTCAGGAAGAAAGCGAGGTGTGAGGAAATACAGAGCCATCCACAGCTGTTACAAAAACCTGTCTTTGATGCTAAAGGGCCAGTGCCCTGTATGAACACCTGAGGGTGGGTACACTTATAAACATGACCCCCGTTCACGTATGTGTCTGTAAAAATAGGCATTTTTCCCACTCTGTAGGACGGCTCATGAAGGCAGCAGTCTTCCTCCTGCTGTGGGAACTCTGAGAGATCCTAACGGAGTTCAGCTGTGGATGGAAAACAAAGAATAATTGTTACCGTGAGATTAAATCACGCTGGACGATTCGGCCCTGACACAGTTTCGCAGCAAACCGGCCTTCTCACAGCTTATCTGTGATTAGCAGATCAGTGTTTGTGCAGCGTTTCCCTCCTGCTGGAGCGGTCGGCCTCTGTAATCCTGACAGATTATTTCATTACAGAAAAGTCATTGTTGTTCCCACAAAGCCACAAAACAGCTCCTGGCAACCATCGCAGGCTTTTTCAGGGTTTTCCTTCAGAAAAACAACAGCGGAGGTGGTTTTACGTGATGCTGCACATCACTGCGGACTCAAAGAGGAACGCTTTGGTAGAGCTGGTCCAGCTGGTCCAGCTGAGAAGCCGTCAGCGCTCAGAGGATTTATTGGTATTATGACACGAAAGGAGATGAGACGGGAGGCCTGGGCGCTCCGTGACACACCGAAGAACGTCCCTCATACTCGAGCGTCTCCCTGTGAGAGAAGTCTGGACGCAGTGTTGGGTTCATGAAGCAAATAATTATTATCACAAGAAACAGTCATGAAACCGTATCTCGATGTACTGAAACTCTTCGAATCATCAAGTCATTGTGAATCATGAGGTCAATAAAAGTGACAAAAACTATGAAACACACAGAGCATAAATGGATGTGACGGCGAGCCACACACGCCGGCGCTGTCACTGTTTTTTACAACCATGTTGTGTTTACAGTTTTAATCATGAGAAATTCAAAGTTTCTCAGTCGCTTCTGAGCTTCTTTTATTTCTAACCTGATAATAAACCCGAGGAAATAAAAAATCTGAAGTTTTTAAATCATATGACTGTAAAAAGCCAAAAACAAACTTCAAGAAAGACCTTCATCCATCGTTCTTCTACATGATTTCTCTTAATTGAGTCTGATTATTGAAATAACAACGAGAGAAGACAAAGTTTCTGCTCTGACGGCTGAGCTGCTGCTGGCAGTAACAGCAGTGATGCACACGATGGCTGCAGGCCGACAGCACGGCTCGGCTTCTACACCTGCCCTGTGATGTGTGGGACTAAAGAAAAGCACAGGTTTCCTTTAAAGGTTCAAAGGTCACCGCACCCTTTCAAAACTCAGAGGTCCCAGAACGGAACCCTGAGGAACGCCTCATTTCCATGACAACGTTTACTGAGGACACATCCTGTTGTTTTGATGTTTAACACGAGTCTCCAACACAGGAAGTGGAAGAACGACCCAGAGAGAAGAGAGCAAACAGGTTAAAGTAATCACTGTACCTGTGACACACCAGCCTATAATAGTGTATTTAATATTGATTGTTACAATACTTGAACGTGTGATGTAGTTATTCAAAGTCATCCGGGCCTTGCTTACATGCTACATTAGGCTCAGGTCATTTCCTGCCGCTCTGCAGTTTAAAGCAGCGCCGCTCGTTCTGGTTTTCATTAGCAGAGCAGATTAAACGTGAGCTGTCAGCAGGAGACCCGAGCCTGCACAACTTTCTAATTAATATTTCAAACGACCTTTGACCTGCTGGGAGTTACATAACTCTGTCCTCTTTATTGTTCAGTCCTCGGCCTCTCTGTAAAGACATCACAGCGGTGCGCACGCTGCGAATCGTGAACATAAAGCCAAAGGAGAGCTGGAGCAGTTCCACCTTAAACTGCCTCAGACGTGTTTCCGATTATTTTCAGAAAGGCGGACGAAGCAGCGGGAGTAACATTCATCAGTGCACACGATGAAGTGCAGTCGTTAACATTAATCTGAGTTTAGCAGCCTCTCATTGTTTATTCAAACTAGAAATAACAAACAGGAGGCATGCATCCAAAAACTGTAGAAAGGCACACATCGCAGAGGAAGTGCAACAGGACTTGGTCTGTGCGTCCTGAGTGATGAGGGTTCCTCAGACCGTGGCTCAGGTTGGTGATGTGGGTGGGTGGGGGGGTAGTGTTTGCTGATAAGTTTAATATTTTTATTAAACCTGGCAGACGGCAGGTCAGAGTTTACCTGCATCGACGAGCTGCAGCTGCTGCGACGCTGTGTTTCATCTCCACAGCCTACCTGAGTGATGTGCCCACGGTGTACCATCCCGCTTCCAGCAGGGTGACGCTCCGTGTCACAAAGCTCAGATCCTCACAAACTGGTTTCTCAAACATGACACGACTTCCACAGCCACAGATCTCAGCAGAGCACACTCGAGTGGAAGCAGAGCGGATACTAGCAAGATGTACCTAATAAAGTGTCCAGTGGGTGCACAATCCCAATTCTGGAAAAGTCAGGATGCTGTAGCAAATGTAAATAAAAACAGAATGCAATGATCTGCAGGTCTCAGAAATCCACGTTATCCAACCCAGAAAACCAAAACTCTAAAATGTTGGAAACCAAAGGCTGAAAAGTCACTGGGACTAGAAACCAGTGCCTGTGGAACTGGACCTGGAAGCTGGCACATCTGGAAAGGCTGAAATGTATAAGCACGTTTGAGAGCAACATCCAGATGTGTTCGAGCAGGGCCGTGCCGAACTGCAGACTGCGGTCCAGACCTTTGACCAGCTGCGAACATCTGGAGCATCATTGCAACAACAACAGGACGAAGCAGAGCCGGGCCCGCCGAGCAGTTGGAAACCTCCATCAGACCGGAACAGCTGCTGTCGTCGGCTCACAGACCATCACAGACCATCGCAGACCATCACAGACCGATGTCAGAGCGCAGACTGGTCCTGCTTTACAGACGTGACGCTGACATCAGACTCAGCACGAGCTCGTGTAACGAATCCTTCCCTCAGTTTAAATGTTTTCTAATTTGAATCAAATGTGACTTTACGACACTGGCTTTGATTGACAGCATCCTGACTTTTTCAGAGCTGCGGTTGTACACTACCCAGCAAACAATCAACAATGACGCAGAGAAACAGGAAGTGGGTTTATTTCAGAGGTTCTGCAGTTCAGTGTCAAACTCACCATAAAGCTTTGAAGCCTGAACACAATCAGCTGTTTGGCTGCTGTGGGTTCATTCTCCTGCTGCAGGACACGAGACAGTCAGCTGCTCCGATCTGCAGCTACACACTATAATCATCTAACACTGATCACAGAACCTAAAGTAACTCCAGGAAACAGAAACACTGTTGAATCCAACTCGTTTACTTAAGTTTAACATGAATGTCTAAAGTCTGTTTAATAAATACAGTTTGACACACACAGATCTGAGCCATCACAGCGACGGCTGAATCTCTGAAACACAAATAATTAACATTTTGTTCATTTGCAGCAGGAAAATTGTGTCTTGAGCAGCTGCAGTCATTACCCACAGTGCCGTGGGGCTCAGACCCACCACGCTGAGGAGCTTCTGCTCAGAACTTTGTGGACAGCTGCTGCGCTCTTCCTCCCTGCGGAGGATGAGGATGTTCGGTAAGTCCGGCCTCCTCCCACAGGTGCTGGGTGGAGGTGAGGGAAAAGGGAAAGGCAACCACACCAGTTCTCCTCCACCTCAGACCCAGTCTGAACCTCTGTCGCCCTCTGGTGTCCAGCAGCTCTCACTGCGACTCCGGACCACCTCCTGCGTCCCAGCAGCGGGTCAGAGGTCAGCCTGGCAGGCGGAGGCCTCTCTGCTGCTGGGCGGGGCTCGGAGTCAGCATCCTCCTCAGGTGAGCCAGGACCAGGTGCTTCATGCTGCCAGACTGCTTGGAGCGAGCCAGAGCAGTGGATTCTGGGAGCTCAGGTCTGTGGGGACGGACGGCGGCTGCGATTACATCAGGTGATCTGTTTTTATTGGTTTGTTGTGTCTGTAGATGTGCGCGCCGTACCTGTTGAGCCTGCAGCGGCGTCCGCCTTGGAGGCCGAAGCCCTGCGGCCGGGGGCCCGGGGGCTGACGGGGGCCCCCGGGGGCCCTGAGGTTCCTGGACAGAGCGGAGAGAGAGTCTCTGTAGATGAGGCCGCGGCGGGTGGAGGTGACGGGGCAGTGCTGACATGTTACCAGCTGAAACGAGAGGAGGACATCCTTCAGAGGGATAACTGGTCACACAACGCGTACCAAACGTGGATTATTCCGCTGCTGAAAATAGTCCCTGGTCACACGCCCTGAGCAGCAGGACAGCTCGCTGCGTTTCAAGGAAGGAAGTTTAATCTACATGTTTGTGAAGGACGGACTGGATCAGCTGATCTCAGAGGACGCTGGGTCTAAATCGAGCGCTCCGTCTGCAGGACGGCTCCCAGGAGCCGCCGCCGCCGCCACAGACCTACTTCTGCTTTAATTAGACCTCGTTTACCAGCAGCAGCACACAGAGGCCACCAGATACAGGCTGCTTCCTCGCAGCAGCATCTGTCAGACCCATTTAAAGGTGGAGCATCGTCACATTATCCTGATGTGGTTAGAAAAACAACCAGGAAGCTGCTGCTGAGTCTCAGTGATTTGTTTTTACCTGGATTACTTTCTGTAAAAACTATTTCATGTTGGTGAGTTTAATTGAGATCAAAGATTAAACTCGTCCCATCTCAAAAAGCTCCTCTTTTTCTAAAAAGCCCAAAACTTTAAACAAATATAAAAATAAAAAATGTTCCTGAAACATTTTCTTCACTTTCTAAAAGTTTCTCAGCAACGTACAAAAATCATCTCCAAAAAGCGTCGACTAACATAAAACTTCCAGAGCTTGAATTTATTTTCCTTTTAATAAATGAAATGTTACTAAAACTTAAACTTACTTACTTTGCTTTTTTATTTGCTGAAAATCAGTGAGATAAGAAAAGCTCCTGATTAAAAAGTGACAGGATCAAATATCAGACTCTTTGTTCTAAATATGAAGAAAGAAAAAAACAAACAGAGAAAAAGCTCTCGATGATCGAAGACACAAAATACACAAAACAGATGGAATAAAATGAAGATTACTCACTGAGACGAAGGCGGCCATGCTGCTGCTCTCACAGACCATCCAGCTCTGAGTGATATCATGCAGGGGGCGGGGCCACAGCCACACAATGATGTCATTATTTAAGACTTCCTGCAAACTGTAATCTAGAGGCAGATTACAGATTAGAGGACACACACACACACACACACACACACACACACACACACACACACACACACGCACACACACACACACACACACACACACACACACACACACACACACACACACACACACAGGATTTAAGGCTGATATTTGCAGGTCTGTGAGAACAAAGTTCAAAGGTCGTAACTGTATCTGACTGTAAACATATAAAACTATAACGTGCAGCGAGACAGTAACGGAGGCCTCGCCATCACCCGCGGCGTCCAGCTGTCGCCACAGAGGTCACATGGTGTCTCTGATATGAATCACGACTCTACAGCAGCTGCACAAAAACAGCAGTTATTAGGATCGTGTTTCACTCTCAAGTCTTCAGGTTTTTCACATCACGTCGCGGCGGCACCTTTGCTTCGACCTGATCTGTGCGTCTGACGACACGGACAGATGTTCCAGGTGTGCACACCTGCAGAGCACGCACAGCAGGTTTACCTGCGCGTGACTGTGATAGATGGAATATGTACTGTTCTGTTTTTGTCCTGGATGCAGAAACAAACCAACGTGAGAAAAACTGAAACCCTGAATGAAACAGAAAACAAAGATGAGCCGATGAGAGTAAGAAACCTGTAACTCTGAGCAATCACAAAGCACGATGCCAGTTACTTCAAAGGAAAAAGAGACGAAGCAGCTGCAATAATACTACAGAGGGCACTGTGCAGCATATATTTACAGGTACATGTCTGCACACAACAGGCAGCAGAGGACGGGGGCGTGTGAAGGAGTTGGCCGTCCGACTGCGGTCTGGAGTGTGGGGCCTCCCTGCTGCTGCGGAGTCGGGGTGGTCTGCCTCTCCCCACCGCAGGGAAAAGGGTAACACCACCTGGGTCTGGGTGCAGTTCCCCCCTCCAGGGGCAAGGGTACCTAGACCCGGTTTGTAGAGTACGCTTGGGGAGTGTGATCGTGTGTACAGCGTCTCTTTATGTCTGTCTCCACGTTGGTTGAGTGTGGAGTAAGTGCATATGAGAGCATGAGGGTGGGAATGGATGTTTGTGTCTGTGTGTGCCTGTATGTCTGTGTCTATATGTCAGGTTGGGTGTCAGGCGCCACCTCTCTGGGGACATCTCAGGCCCTCCAAGGTTTGGAGGCCTATCTCCACCCACCACCACTTCCCCTGCCAGTGGTGGACTCCCTCAGACATCGGTGCGTTGGTGGTTCTTTGTGTCTGGGGGTGGGCGTCCAGGTACACACCGGCTCTCTCCTGGTGGCCGCTTATCGGGGCCTGGAGCCTGGGGCTCGCTCGGGCCACTTCGGAGGTGGGGTGCCCCCGGCCTCTCGGCCTGGGGCTCGGTCACTCAGGCACGGCTGGCTGCTGGCGGAGCTCACGGGCGCGTCACTGCAACTCCCCCTGGCTTCTGCTCCGCGGCTGCTGAGCGAGCTTACCGACTGTCAGTGTGAGCTGTTCTCCGTCTGACACTAATGTGAGCTCTGCTTAGAGTTTCATATCGAATGAGATGATGAGAGTTATTCGTCTGAGTTCTCTGTGTGACTGTTTGAGGATTCAACTTTATTGTCATTACACATGTATGACTACAGGAAAACAAAATACAGTTTGCAAGAGCAGTAAGTTCAGTAGGAGCAGATTATATACAGATACGGTTAGGATAACAGCTGGGAGCAGTTATGACAGATTATGTAGAAATGAGTATACAGATGTTTATATTGCTATATAGATGAGCAGATATACTGATGTGCTACATGTATACAGATGTGTCGATGTGTGGTAAAGTGAGTTATCACACATCAATGTATAATGTAATGACGTATAATCACAGCTCGAACACACCTGAGATTTTTTTAACAACAATGACTTTGAAGTCTTTGGTGATGCAGCTGTTAGACAGTCGTTAGATAAGAGCTCTCACAGTTACACAACAGGCAGGGCAACAAGGAGGATTACAGTGTGTGTGTGTGTGTGTGTGTGTGTGTGTGTGTGTGTGTGTGTGTGTGTGTGTGTGTGTGTGTGTAAGAGAGAGAGAGAAACAGGAACCCAGCAGGCAGTAATGAGGACATTAATTGTTGAATCTTAATGAGGGGAAACTGCACCCCCATGTGGACAAATTGTGAACTACCAGTGACGATCCCATTATGTAATACTTTGTTGTTGTTTTTAGCTTAAATTTAATTGTGAAAAAGCCTTTGTGTCACACCAAGATCAAGAAATATTAAACAAAATACGCAAGACAAAACTAGAATTAAATGAAATTATTAATAAAAAGACTAAATTCTTAGTACAAAGACTTCGCCTGCAAAATTATGAACACGGTAACAAATCAGGACAATTTCTTGCTAACCAGTTAAAAATCAATAAAGAAAAAACAACTATATGTGCTGTTAAAGATTTATCTGGGAACACAATATATGATCTTAAAAAAATAAACAACATTTTTAGGGATTTCTATGAAACTTTATATACACCACAAATAAACCCGTCTAAAAACGAAATTGATCAATTTCTCGACAACATAACTCTTCCAAAGTTATTAGACACCCAAGCAGTGGCACTGGATTCGCCACTGACGCCAGGTGAACTCCAGGAAGCCTGATAAGTATGCCCAATAATAAGGCTCCAGGTCCAGATTTTTACAAAGAATTCTGGACAACCCTGTATTTCCTTCAAGCTATCGTCCAATAGCCCTTATTAATGTAGACCTTAAAATAATCTGCAAAGCTCTCTCAAAATGTTTTTGAGAGAGCTTTGCAGTGGCATCTTTCTTGGCCTTAAGACAACAATTCTGATGGCTAAAGATCCAAACGGGACACACACACAAAAATAATTTTAATTGTGATACCAAATCCAGATGAAAGTGTTTTTACATGATGTTTAAAAAAATGAGGAAGCTGATCTCTGTTTTCTGAATTTACTCTTTCCTGTTTTAATTCCAGTCAAACTAATTTAAACAGCACAGACGGGACGCGCTGTCCTTTAAACAGGTTACAGGGATCATTTAAATGGACGCTGACTGTAAAACACGGCTCAGAGCGAGCTCAGCCTCATTTGACTTTCAAACTGACTGCAGATGAGATCAGGAAGCAGAGCCTGTAGCAACAACACTGCTCACAGCCACACCACTGTTACACACAGCTGCAAGTGTTGGATAACAAAGAGCTGCATGGAAAACACGTGCAGAGAAACAGGTTTAAATAGGTTAGCTGTGAGCGTCTGTTAGAGGAAAGAAAGGCACAGACGGGTGGACACATTTGTGAGAACAGATAACAGGACAAAATAATACATTTTCTGGATTTTTCTATTCTCATCAGAAAATGTTAAAAAAAGTCACTGATTTTAAAATATGTCCCAGTTCCTCCCAAAGACCTTTGTTTCCCTAAAATAGCCTCGTCCATTAATTACTGTTTGACTCGATTATCCCCGCGGGGGGGGAGCAAGTCCACAGAAGCGCCTGATGAAGGTGGAGAGGAAGAGCGTTTGGCAGGAGGTGGCCTGCACTCTGATAGCTGAAGCGCTGCGTGTAGAAGCAGAGTTGCTAAAAGAAAGAGCTGAGCACCTTTATTGTTATTTTTAATGGACTCATCACTGTCATCTGGCTGTGTTCCGACTGTCTGTAAACATGCAGTCGTGCAACCTGTTACCAAGAAAAGCAGCCTTGATCGTAACACTCTAGCAAATTACAGGCCGATTTCTAAACTCCCTTCATGTCAAAAGTCTTAGAGAAACTAGTGCTTCAGCAACTACAGACCCACTTAGAGAGAAACGGTATAAGTGATAAACTCCAGTCTGGATTTAGACCGCGTCACAGCACCGAAACTGCCCTACTAAGAGTTTTCAATGACCTTCTCATCGCCGACTCTGGGCGCTCTGCGGTCTCAGTTCTATTGGATTTGACTTCAGCCTTTGACACGGTTGACCATGAAATCCTTTTGGCAAGGTTGGAACAAGTAGTAGGCCTTAAAGGAAATCTCTCATGGTTTAAATCATATTTCTCTGAGAGGTCGTTCTCTGTCATGATGGGAAAATATTCCTCTTCTTCTGCCCCTCTTTGCTGTGGTGTGCCCCAGGGCTCGGTGCTGGGTCCTGTGTTGTTTTCTCTGTACATGCTGCCCTTGGGCTCCATTTTTGAAAAGCATAAAGTCTCTTTTCACTGCTGTGCTGATGATATTCAAATCTACCTCCACCTGACTGGGGATGTTTCATCTTCACTACATCCTCTGTTTGATTGTCTGAGCGATGTCAAAGACTGGTTATCACGTAACTTTCTTACTTTAAATGAAAAGAAGACAGAAATTATCGTTTTTGATAGAAATATGCCTCTGGGACAACTGACCGGCACACTGGGGCCTGTTGCTAACCACCTCACTGATGCTGTTAGGAATCTTGGAGTTTTCATGGATAGCTCCTTCAAACTAGATAAACAGGTTTCTACTGTGGTAAAAACCAGCTTTCACCAACTACGCCTAATTTCTAAGGCTAAACCTTATATACCACACAAAGATCTGGAGAAACACATTCATGCTTTCATCACTTCAAGACTGGATTATTGTAATTCGCTCTACTCGGGCCTCCAGTCTTCTCTTCTTCAGCGATTGCAGCTGGTCCAAAATGCCGCAGCACGTCTCTTGACCGGCACTAGAAAGTACGACTCCATCACTCCTGTTCTGGCCAACTTACACTGGCTTCCTATTAAATACCGAATTGATTTTAAAATTTTATTGTTTGCTTATAAAATCCTAAACAATATGGCACCTGACTACTGATCTCTGTCTGTAGCCCTCAGAGAGCATTGAGATCATCGGGCCAGCTGCTCTTAGTGCAACCTGGTCTCGGCTGAAGACCAGGGGAGACCGTGCCGTTGCTGCACCCAGGTTATGCAATACTCTTCCTCTTCATGTTCGTGCATCAGATTCCATTCAGTCTTTTAAATCACGCCTAAAAACGTATTTGTTTAACCTGCCATTCAGGGCTAATTAGGGTAATTTACATCTGGCTCTGCATTCAGATTATGTAATTATTTTATATTTTATTTATTTTATTTATATCTGTAATTTATATTTTATATTGTGATTTTTTTTATCTGTATCAGGATTTTACTGGAAAGCACTTTGGTGTACTGCGGTCTTTAAAATGTGCTATATGAATACATTTTGATTGATTGATTATTATCATCAGCTGATCAGAGGAAAGCACGTGTTTAATGTGCACGCCGACTGAAGCCGAGGTCAGTTCGTGGTTGGACGTTTCTGACCACAGGAAATATCATCCAGGTTTAACAGCTGACGGCTTCTCTCCTGTCTGTCCGAACGACCACACCAAGTACAAGATGAGACATTTCAGATGTGACGACAGGATCAAAGATGAATCGAAGCTCTGACAGATCGATTTGGTGCTTTTAGCTGCAGGAGCTCGCACAGTCGCGAGGCCCCAGCCACACCTGCACTGATGTGCATGGCATGCAAATGTCTTCCAAATCACTGCGAGTTTGACTCACAAATGATCGTTTCCATACCTGAAGGACAGGAAAGAAGGTGACTGTGGAAAACTCCCCACAGTCAGCCGCTGACCGCAGACCGGCAGGTAAGACTCGGGTTTCTCCTCAAAGGCACAAATTCTGATTTTGACCCGTTTGCAGCTCGATCGATCACAGAGCCGTTTGTTGTTTCACGCTTCTTCAGATTTGATTGAACATTAGCTCGGCCCGGTTTTCTTTTTCATACATTTGTATTTTGATAAAATGTTTTTGTACTTTTAAAATATTTGACTTTATTGCATGTGATCTATTTTCTGATTTATTATTTAAGCATTAAACGTGTTTGAGTTTGTGTTTGCAGTTTTTCAGTGTTTCCTGATATTTTTCCTTTGTGTCGACAGAAGCTTCATATCAAACACACACAAAGCCACTTCTGTAATTTGATGATAAACTGAGGTAAATGTGACGTCATATCTCAGATGATTTTGAACTCAAAGTTAAGCAGCAGCAGGACATTAACCTCATGTGATCCTTTGTTTCTTTACGTGTCTTTGTACGTCGCAGGGAGACGTTGGTGTTTTTCCTCCATCATGTATCCTTTGGTCCTCCTGCTGCTGCTGGGAGCGAGGAGCTCAGGTAAACGCGACGATCAGCACACCTGGGCTTCTTTTGGGTCACCTGCAGTTTGGGGTCATAGATGCTACATGTGAAATATTACAGACTGTATGAAGAGTATCACTCCTCCCACCTGCTCACTGCAAAAGAGCTTTAGGATCCAAATTATAATAAGAATTCAAAACTCAAACCGAACATTCATTACTGACATTTAATCTTGACATTATTGTCATTAACCCATCTTTACTAACAAACTGCAGCTTGTTGGAACCCATCATTTTATTCTCCAGTATAATCTGCATGCTTACAGTTTGATCTGAAACACTGATAATCCAACTGTGAACCTGCAGTTCCCCTTCTGTCCACCAGAGGCTTCAGCGTAGATGCCACCGTTAACATGAGCATCAGAAATAAACACGTTTACAGCCCGATGTGAAACATAAGCTCCTTTTCCATTAGTACAGGGGTGGGCAATCCCAGGCCCCGAGGGCCGGGGTCCTGCAGGTTTTAGATCTCACCTTGGGTCAACACACCTGAATCACATGATTAGTTCACTACCAGCCTCTGGAGAACTGAAGACATGTTGAGGAGCTAATTTAGCCGTTTAAATCAGCTGTGTTGGTTCATGGACACATCTAAAACCTGCAGGGACACCGGCCCTCGGGGCCTGGAGTTGCCCACCCCTGCATTAGTACCTCCTCGGATCCACTCGCCCCGGTTTCCAGGGTTTCCCATTAGGTCATAGTACCCGGTACTATTTCAGCACCTGCTCAGCTGGGGCTCCAAGCCATCCAAACACGCACTAAAATGTGACGTCGTCAGACTGCACGCCACCGATTGGCTGGTCGGTAGCATCTCGTTCACCAAAATCAAAACCGGGAACGAAGGAAATGGCTAACAAACAACGAGTGTGAGGAAAGCCACAGACCGAGCGGCGGGCTTACGTTCGCTTCGACCTCCACCTTTGCTGTAGTGTTTGTGTCACATAATAATGACGTCGCAGACATGTTTCTATGACGACAAGCATGTACACACGGTCGTGGTGGGTTGCAAAGGAAAAGCAGTCAACCCGGGCAGATAAAGGGGAAAAGGGCTGCAGATGCTGCGTCTTCATAACAACAGAGGGGGGGCTTTTCTATTCCTGCTCAGCTGATCGAGTGTACCTGAGTTTCTGTGCTCGGCTTAAACGTGTCGCTCGAGCTTCAACACGGCTTAAAAGCAGGGTGTCAGTGTAACGTCATCCCTGTTAGCCTTCAGCTTTTCTGCTCTTTGGTCTTTATGAAAATAAACAGAAGCTCCACCCACCTGCTCTCAAACCAGCCAATGAAGTGAAGGGCTCTGTTTCAGGGGCATGGACACTTCCTCTGAGGCGGCGATGGGTGTGTTCAGTCTGTAGTCTGCTTGTTGCTATAGAAATGATCACCTGACTGAAGTTTTCAAGCTTAGCTGCTGTTCAATATGATAATCAGCTGTGGTTTAAAAACAAAAATGGTGATGGCCATCTTTAATATACAGTCTGCAATCTGTGATCTTTTGTCCGTGTTTTTACATGTTCTTGATGTCATTTACATTTACCCACTCGATCACCTGCACAGTTTATTCTGTGAGTCAGTGAGACCTGCTGTGATGCATGGACACAAACGTCGTAGCACGATGACAAAGACACGGGCTCGATGTTCATGAGCGGGAAGGACAGGATCAGAAATGAGTCAGAGGGACGAGGTGGTTTGAGGGTGGAGGATAAAGATGGAGCTGCAGGCAGGAGGAAAGAGGTGATGCAGAGGGTTGGTGTGACAGAGGAGGATGCTGGGATAGATCAAGCCAAATTTAAATCAGGCAGGGTTTTTGATTTTCAGAATATTTCTGCTGAATCATCCAGAATTCTCTTTTTATTTGGAATAATTTTCACCAGAATTCCTGAAAATGTGGTAGAAAGGAAGGACAAAGACGGTTCTGTTTCTTCCTCATTAAACAGCTGCTGTGTTTTCTTTCACCAGAGTCCACGGGCCCTGTGCCTTACGACACCGTTGGCCAAAACTTTACCGTTGTGTTTCCGGAGAACATCGCCAGCTACTACCCCAGCCCGCCCACAAACATGGTCATAATCACTGCTTTGAAAAACGAGACAACAGTCCGAGTTCAAGAGTACGACAAGTCTGAGCCACGGGTCCTGGACGCTGGAGATGTTTGGAATTTCACCGTGAATGCAAAGCTGGAACTCGGGAAGCAAAACATCTCCAACAAAACTCTGACCATTGACAGCAACAAAGATATCACCGTTCAAGCCATCAGCCGTAAAGAAGACAGTCTGCAGACTGCTGTCGTCATACCTACAGACAAACTCGGCACAACGTACCTCATCCCACCAATACCCACAATTCCCGGCACAAACAATTATCAGGACTTAGTTGTGCAGACGGTGACGGAGCGAGGCCCGTTCAGAATCATCATCGTCAACGGTGTTCAGCAGCAAAACAACGTGAACGTCGGAGGATTAAAGACGCAAGAAGTTTCCCTCCAGTCAGGCCAGGTTGCTCAGATCTGGTTGAATGAGAGTGCAGGGTTTAAAAACGTGACGGCTGAAAAGCCAGTGGCCGTCCTCTTTGGCCACCCCTGCGCCGTCCAGCGCTACTGCAGCTGCGGGCTGCTGTACACCATTCTGCCGCCAGCCCCAGGCAGGACGCTGAAGTACTTAGTTCCTCCATTTCTGGCCCAGGATGCCGCGGGAGAGACGATGGTACTTTTGGCACAGAACGATTCCACCAGCGTCACGCCCTACGCCTCAAGCTCACCAACGTATGATGTAGCCGGCACAGCCATCCTCTACCGGCCGGGATTACTTCTCCCTCTGATCCCAACAGCAAACTTTGCCTGCTGCTTTGTGGTCACAGCATTATCCACGATCTCCAAGAACTACGCCGTGATCGTGGTCAGCAGTAACGTCACCGACGGGGTTCGTGTTGGAAATAACCACATATCAAGTGCAGACTGGACGAAACTGGAGGGGACTAATTACAGCTCGATACAAGTTCCTCTGAGTTTGGGTGAAACTGTCATCTGGCACACTTCCTCCAAAATGGCCGTCTACTTTAGCGGGAACAATGGAAGCACTTTGTTTGGGAACCAGGCACCTGTCGTCAGTTCAAGCCCAGGTGAGGAACTGCTGCTGATTTCCACAGTTAGTGATAATATCCACTGTGTGCAGGACACGTCATATGTACCCGTGCATCTAAAAAAACAAAGATCATGAAAAAAGTTTGGTTTGTAATTTAATGCAGACTTTTTATTGTGATGCTTACGTCATTAAAATCAGACGAGATCAGTCGCAGGACTCTCAGTACAGAAACGTCCAGCCTCTGAAGCGTGCTCACCTGAGCGCTCAGCTTGTCCTGCTGAGGTCTCACTGAAGCACAGCTGCTTACAGGCCTTCAGCTTGGATTGGTGTGTCAGATGTTTGGCCTCTCCCACTGATTTGCTGTGGGGTGTCAGGTCAGGTGAGCTGTGGGCGGGTGCTAAGTCCTTAAAGTTCGTCAGCAGATGGCACACGGCCCCGAATCATCACCGACCGCAGACTCAAGCATCTAAGTGTCTGCTCGTCAAGAGTCCGGGAGCCTGATGCTGCCTTTCATTTCCAAGAGAACTTGGACAGAGCAACAGTCCCGTTCTTTCCCTCTTTAGTCCAGATAAGATGTCTCTGATGCTGTCGTGGGTTCAGGAGTGCTTTGATAGTAGGAGCGTGAGGTGGCTCCTGATGCTTGGACACCAGCCTCGGTGCACTCCACAGGAAGATCTCCCACGTTTTGTAGAGCTGCAGGCGTCATTCCCGTTTACCTTCCATTAATATGCTGCACTGTCAGTACAGCCAGCCTGACTCCACCCTCCCCGTGGAGCCTGTCGGCGATCTTCGTCTGGACAGGAGTGTTCCTCACGGTTGTGAGGCCTGAACTAGAAGGATAAATGGTGAAAATGGCCTGCATTTGTAAAGCGCTTTACTAGTCCCTAAGGACCCCAAAGCACTTTACACAATCATCCACACACACATTCACACACTGGTGATGGCAGCTACATTGTAGCCACAGCCACCCTGGGGCGCACTGACAGAGGCGAGGCTGCCAGACACTGGCGCCACCGGGCCCTCTGGACCACCACCAGTAGGCAACGGGTGAAGTGTCTTGCTCAAGGACACAACGACCGAGACTGTCCGAGCCGGGCTCGAACCGGCAACCTTCCAAACTGCCAACTCTTGAGCCACGATCGCCGCTGCAGCTCACACATGTGAGCCATGATCAGCAAAATAAAGCAGAAATAAATAAAGAATCCAGAAATGTTTACCTTTGAAGCTAAACTTTGATTTATATAAGTGGGAAAAATGGGACTCAAGAATGGAAACACAAACGTCAGACGCACAGAGCAGTGATGGAGCTGCGATAACAACAACAACTGAAATACAAACTAGAACAGATTTAAAGAAAGAACCCGATGAGAGCAAACAGGAGCCCAGGGAAAAAGCAAGCGTCGACTCTTTAGCTGCTTCCTTCCAATAAATGTGAACGACTGCACCCTAAACTTTACGCCTCGGACGTTTGCTTTAATGTTTAGTCTTGTGAAACCTCTGATTTCAGCCTTTTCTTCTTCTTCTTCCCGAACAGATTTCAGGGGCTGCGCCGTGACCCCCGAGGTTCTAGACTTGGAAGAACAACCCAGCGACTGGCGTGAATCTTTTAAAACCTGCGCTGATCGCAAACTAGAGCTGCTCTGCCTGTCAAGCGCCGACCTCCAGAAACAGATCTATGGCAAACTTTACCAGAACAGGTCTTTAACTAACAACACTGTACAAGAGGTGTGGATCGGCATGCGGCGCAGCTCGCTGAACGGGGAGTGGTTCTGGGTGAACGGGGACAGCGTCAACAGCACCACCTGGGGTGACGGCGAGCCCGGTGGGGTGGAGGAAGGCCAGTGCACCATCATGAGTCTGGGAAACGGCACGGGCTTTGAGTGGAGCGACGACGACTGCTGCATGGATGCTCATTATATCTGCTACAAGGAGCCGGAGCTCTTCCCCATATAGGACAGGAGCTCTGCACTGTCGTTAGTTTCACTACACATCCTGTTCACGTATAAGCATGCTGTAGCTGCCAGTCACATTTTATGGCTCTGTAGAAGAAAAACATGTACTCTAGTTTAGTCTGAGGGTCTCACGCTCTGCTTGGTGAGACACCTGAACAGCAACCAGCAGCATCTTAGTCCTGAAAACCGAAGCAAATGTGTAACTAAGCATTTAAGAAAGTTTCACTTTGCAGAGGATGTTCCTGCTGATCTGACTGGGAAATGTTACGATCGTTGGGAACCAGTATGCAGCATCACTGGTTTCCTGTTTGATTGTAATCTGAGGAGAGTGAGCTGTTATTTGTCACTATTTAAAGTGTTTGAGCTTCGTGTGTTTGTAATAATCGGCTCTGCAGAAGCTTCAGCAGAGTGATGCTAACTCGTATTTACTGTTTGCTCTTAGATTACGGTTTCTGGGATAAACGATCAGCTGCTGATAGAATACTTTTCTATAATAACTGAAGATGTAAATTCAAGTGTGATTTTATTCTTTAAGGAGTCTTAAACCGAGCTGAATGTAAGTTTACAGGTAACCTCGTCATCCTGATGCTTTATATTATTTACCGGTTTGAAGTCAGCAGAGTTTGCATGTTGAACTGTTGAATCTGCAGTCTGATTGGTCAGAATCATCTATGCACCAGTTTTATTGTAAAAATGATTATTCCAGTCAATCATGGACTCAGTGACACATCAATAAATCTGTTTTGCTGTGACAAACTGGACGCTGGTGTCTTTTATTTGTTCCCAGTACAGAAACGTCCAAAACGATTCACATCTTTACACCTTTAAACTCTAAATGTTCTTTATTGTCAGGCTAACAATTTAAAGACTTCAGTAACTTTACTGTTAAATGGATTTAATGTCCAACAACAACATTAATGAGCAAATTTCAACAAATATTAAGTTTGCAGATGATGTGCATCTTTATTCATCAGTTGTTTCAGACTTTATTTCCTCAAGTTTCCTGTAAAAACCTGAAATCATTTGGTAATTAAAGGCAAGGCAAGTTTATTTGTATAGCACAATTCAACAACAAGGTGATTCAAAGTGCTTTACAGAGACATTAGAAACAAGAACAAATAAAAAGCATGATTTAAAATTGATTAAAACAAGCAAATTAACTAACTAATTAACAAACAAACAAACAAACAAACAAACAAACAACAGTATATAAAATCAAAACAGATAAAATCAGTAGTTAAAATGTAAGTTTTGAAATTTAAGCTTAAAGTGTGGATTTGGTGCTTTATTCAAATGCAGCTGAGAACAGGTGAGTCTTCAACCTGGATTTAAATAAACTGAGTGTTTCAGCTGATCTGAGGCTTTCTGGGAGTTTGTTCCAGATATAAGGAGCATAAAAGCTGAATGCAGCTTCTCCGTGTCTGGTTCTGACTCTGGGAACTGATAAAAGACCGGATCCAGATGACCTGAGGGATCTGGAAGGTTCATACTGGGTCAGGAGGTCATTGATGTATTTTGGTCCTAAACCATTCAGAGCTTTATAGGCCAGCATCAGAACTTTAAAGTCTATCCTCTGACGGACAGGCAGCCAGTGTAAGGACCTCAGAGCTGGACTGATGTGGTCCACTTTCTTGGTCTTAGTGAGGACTCGAGCAGCAGAGTTCTGAATCAGCTGTAGTTGTCTGACTGATTTTTTAGGTAGACCTGTAAAGATGCTGTTACAGTAATCAAGCCTACTAAAGATGAATGCATGGACTAGTTTTTCCAGGTCCTGTTGAGACATCAGATCTTTTATCCTTGATATATTCTTGAGGTGATAGTAAGCTGACTTTGTTATTGTCTTAATGTGTTTTTCTAAGTTTAGGTCTGCATCCATCACTACACCCAAATTTCTCGCCTGGTTTGTGGTTTTTAGATGTATAGATTGAAGTTCTCTGGTGGCCTGTAATCGTTTTTCTTTGGCGCCAAAGACTATTACCTCAGTTTTGTTTTTGTTTAGCTGGAGAAAATTGTGGGACAACCAGTCATTGATTTCCTCAATGCATTTACCAAGAGCCTGTACAGGGCCTCGGTCTCCTGGGCCCTGTTTCAGGAAGCCGGTTTAGTGCAAACTCTGAGTAAGTATACCCTGAGTTAACGAAAACTCCGGGTTTTCGGTTTCACAAAGCGAGTTCAGATGAAGCCTGAGTGAGTCACTATGACAACACACTCCATGAAGCTAACCTGCCCCCTAGCAGGTTTACTACAACTAACCCTGACTGTCTCCGCCCCTTTGTCGGAAACCTGACAGTAGGAAGTGTCAGACATGGCGTGTCCCTTCCTTGAAGAGCCAGTAGATCGTGAAGCCCAAATTCTCCGCAGAGCTCTCCGCCGGGAGAGAGTGATCAGAGCGCGTTTGGACATTTTATCATTTCCTGATGATTTTCTGTGCGAACGTTACCGTTTCTCAGCACAATCTATAAGTTATTTGGATAACATCCTCAGGCCATATATTACGCATGTGACATCGCGGACATGCTCTCAGTTCATTGCATATTATTTGTATTGCACTTCGGTTTTTTGCAAACGGGAGCTTTCTGTATAATATTGGTGACGCTGAGCACGTTTCCAAGGCTACCGTCTGTCGGGCAGTCAGGAATGTTACAGTTGCACTGAAACGTCTCCTGTACTCGTCTGTGGTGTTCCCCGGTCACAGACCCACAAGATTTATCAAAGAGGGATGCCACAAAATTGCAGGTATCAGGATGAACAAAACTTAATTTATGATGTGGTGATACTTGAACTACTACTTAAATTGCACATTTATTTTCAGGGTTCCCAGGCGTGATTGGCTGTACAGATGGCACTCACATTCCAATCATTGCTCCTTCAGTAAATGAAGGAGACTATGTGAACAGGAAGTCTTTCCACAGCATTAATGTACAGGTACATAGTTCCCTGTAGCATTTCAAACTAACAAATTATTTCATTATAGTAATGGATGCTAATTTGTGTTCTCTGCACTGTGAAGATCATATGTGATGCTGCCAACATTATCACAAATGTGGAAGCCAAGTGGCCAGGCTCTGTCCATGACTCACAAATATTCCGTGAATGTACACTGAGCACAAAATTTGGACATGGTGAGTTGAGAATACTTTAAAATATATAAAGACCAATTGCTTCAGAAGTGTATCCTTCTGTCTTAGGAGAGTTCACTGGCTACTTGCTTGGTGATAGGGGGTATCCATGTTTACCCTATTTGCTTACCCCTTACCCTGACCCTGAACCGGGCCCACAGCAGCGATATAATCTGGCTAATTGCAGGACAAGAGCCAGAATTGAAATGACTATCGGAATGCTTAAGGCCCGGTTCCAGTGCCTGCAAAGACTCAGGGTCACCCCAGAAAGGGCATGTGACATTATTGTGGCATGTGTGATTCTTCACAACATTGCCACAATTAGAGGAGAACACTGTCCTTCTGAACCAAACATCAGCAGTGATCCAAACCATGAACATCCTGACCCTCCCACGGACATACAAGATGGAAGCGCAGTCAGAGACACCATATGTCACAATCATTTCCTTTGACCCATCACCTCAACATGTTGAAAGAAGAATAAACAGATTTTTTGTTCAACTGGCTTTATTGGTCGCCTGTGTTTCCTGTACACAAAGTATTAAAAGATGTAAACCTCATAAAGTGTCTCTGTTGCTTCCTCCTCTGTAACAGCTGTCAATGTTTCTTCATTATTTTCCTGTAGTAAAGAAATAAACAACATTGCTGTTCTACTGTAAACTCATATAATCTGTGGAGTATTACTCACAACTGCATGTTGGTCTGGCTCAACAGGAGGCTGCACCAGATGCAGTACACCATCACCATCAACTGATAGAATATGAGGTTTATACAGGTCACTTATAACTTACAAGGGACCAAATGGCAATTAACAAACATACCAAGCACCTTACACTTCATTGTCATTATGCTCTCAAAGACAACCAAGGCTGAGGGAAGGCAAAATCAGTCGGAAAATAACTTCACTACAAAATAATTCATTATGGTAAAGAGTTTATCAAATGAATGAGCAGCACTGCAAAGGTGACTGTGAAGAAAGGATGTATGCACATCATGTATTATTTTGAATTTACCCCTTATGTAGGCACTTGTGTCTTGCGGGGTTATTGCCTCAGAGGATGTCCCCGCAGAGATGCCTTCGGCCACAGGGCGCCCACTGTTTTGGCTGAGGGCCAACTGCTCAGCCTCTGTGAGTGGTGGTGGTGGAGGACCCCCACCTGTTTTTCGGGCCTCTGCTTTTTTTCTGTTGGCTATAACGGGTCACATTTGAGCATACAGAGTAAGCAAATATGTACTTGTAATGTGCTCAGATAATTTCAATAAGTGCTTACAGAAAGGAAATTAATGTAGCCTCTAACTGCAATTGATTTACATCGGACAAACAGACCAAGCACTATGGCTCATAATACAATTACACCTTACCTGTTTGGACTATATTTTTATATTTCATTTTTACTTGCTGCCAGGCACGTTTGGGGCCTGTTGGGTTGCACCTGCGCTCACATCACATCACAAAATAAAATGTATAAAATAACAAATAAAATAACATATGATAAAATAACGTGTTAAATGGGTGGAAATCCCTAGATCAATGTTTAAATTAACACTCACGCATTGACTCTGTCGGCTATGTTTTGCCATGCATGCTTTTGCAGCTGTGGCTGTGTTACTTTTTTCTGCAAAATTTGCATGTTATCGGCATATGCTGCCATCAGAATTTCGGCCTCAAGCGCTGTGAAATACATTGACCGCGCCTTCTTTCCCTCCGTCTCCATGGTGACTCGCTTAATCTGTGCTCCGCTTATCAGGGCTTTATGTATCCTCGTCCGCGCGCTTCACTTGGGGTTAAAGCAACTCCGCGTTGACTGAACTAATTGTTATCAGCCTTTCTGAAACGGAATATTCCGAGTTGGACAGTTCGGGGTTACTCAACCGTGAGTGTCGTTTTTCACTCTGAGTTTTCCAAACCGGCTTCCTGAAACAGGGCCCTGGTGACATTGTGATATATATTTGTGTGTCATCTGCATAGCTGTGGTAGTTTATTTTGTTGTTCTTTATAATCTGTGCCAGTGGGAGCATGTAGATGTTAAACAGAAGGGGTCCCAAGATGGAACCTTGGGGAACTCCACATGTGATACTTGTCTGCTCAGATGTGAAGTTACCTATTGATACAAAGTATTTCCTGTTTTCTACGTATGTTTTGAACCAGTTTAGTACAGTTCCTGAAAGACCTGTCCAGTTCTCCAGTCGTTTGAGTAATATGTTGTGGTCAACTGTATCAAATGCTGCACTGAGATCCAGTAAAACTAGGACTGACATTTTTCCACGGTCTGTATTCAGACATATGTCATTAAACACTTTGGTCAGAGCGGTTTCAGTGCTGTGGTTCTGTCTAAAACCTGACTGGAAGGCATCGTAGCAATTATTCTGTTTTAAGAAGTAACTGAGCTGTTGAGAAACTGCTTTTTCAATGATCTTACTTAAAAACGGGAGATTTGAGATCGGCCTGTAGTTGTTCATTTGTGTCTTGTCAAGATTGTCCTTTTTCAGTATAGGTTTGATTACAGCAGTTTTTAGTGATTCTGGAAACACACCTGATAATAAAGAAAAGTTGACGATCTGTAACAGGTCTGACTCTAAAGTCTTTGAGACCTTTTTGAAAAAACTTGTTGGCAGGACATCTAAACAGCAGGAGGAGGAGTTCAGTTGACCTAAGATGTCCTCCAGGTCTTTGCTGTTAATAGGTTGAAACTGTTTCATGGTGTTTAAACAGTTTTTTGGTGGACACAGTACATATCCTGGATCTGCTGTTGATGTACCAATTGCTTGTCTAATTTTTTGGATTTTGTCTGTGAAGAATTTGGCAAAGTCATTGCAGGCCATGGTCGAATGAAGTTCAGCTGCCACTGACACAGGAGGGTTTGTTAGCTTGTCAACTGTAGAAAATAAGACCCGAGCATTATGGCTGTTTTTAGTGATGATGTCAGAGAAGTAGGACCTCCTTGCATTCCTCAGTTGTAAATTATAATTGTGAAGTTTCTCTTTATAGATGTCATAGTGAACCTGGAGGTTTGTTTTTCTCCATCTGCGCTCAGCTTTCCTACACTCTCTTTTTTCATTTTTCACCAGTGTGGAGTTTCTCCATGGAGACTTTTTCCTTCCAGAGATAACCTTCACCTTAATGGGAGCAATAGTGTCCATTACATTTAACATGTTAGCATTGAAGCTATTGACGAGCTCATTGACTGACCCTCTGGACAGGTGAGGTGTTAATGGGAAGACCTGGTTAAAAATTGCACTACTGTGTTCAGTTATACACCGTTTTGTGATCACTGTTGTTGATATATTTGTGTGGGCTGAGATTTTACTTTCAAAGAAAAGACAGTAATGATCAGACAGGCCCACATCAGACACAGTAACCTTTGAAATGCTCAGGCCTTTGGAGATCAGTAGGTCAAGAGTGTGTCCTCTATTATGTGTGGCCTCTGTTATATGCTGAGTCAGCCCAAAGTTGCCCAGAGTGTTACTCAGGTCTTTAGTCCCTTTGTCCTGAGGGTTGTCCACATGGATGTTAAAATCCCCAACAATAATTACACAGTCGAAATCAACACAGATCACAGACAGCAGTTCACTGAGGTCATTAAAAAAGTCTGTGCAGTATTTGGGAGGCCTGTAAACATTAAGAAACACAACTTTGGATGGGGCCTTCAGCTGTAAAGCCACATATTCAAAAGACTGAAAACTTCCAGGAGATAGCTGCTTACATTGAAATGATTCATTAAATAAGACAGCAACCCCTCCTCCTCTCCTGCTCACCCTGGCCTCACTGATAAAACTGTAGTTAGGAGGGGTCGTCTCGATGAGAACAGCTCCACTGTTACTTTGGTCCAACCAAGTTTCAGTTAGAAACATAAAATCAAGGCTGTGCTCAGTGATTAAATCATTAATTAAAAATGTTTTCCCAGCTAAAGATCTAACGTTTAATAAAGCCAACTTAAGTGTTTTAGAGGTATTACTTGTCCCCTCGTGTTTGGGAGCAGTCTGTGGCACACAAGGTATGTTTACTATGTTTAAAGATCTTTTAGAGTGCAGCTCTCTGTGTTTTGACCAGGCCACATGTCTCCTGTCACCTAAAAGTACAGAGATTTTAAAACCTTCTAGTAAACAGGGTCCCAGCTTCTCCTGGGAAAAGTCATCACTGCCATAATCCTCACAGCCCGGACCCTTCACACATCACGCATCAGACTGCGGAGACAGGGCATGAAGAGGAACTAAGGGGGGCGAGGCTGGGCAATGTGACTTCGATTGCTCTGTTGAGGGTGGGGCTCGATGGCGAACCTTTGGCCGCTCTGGTGGGGGGTTTATGGGGGACAAAAAGGGATTGGGACGGGGGGTAGATCTGAGCCCAGCATTGACCCGCTCCATCATCTCCTCAGTGAATTTCAGGTGTGGGGAGGAGGGAGAAAGGGAGGGGGAGGAGGGTGATGGCCTGTCAGGGGTTTGGGAGACTGGGGAAGATCGTGGTCCCTTGTCCTGGTCGTTGGTGTTGTTGAGAGAGTTGGAGGCAAATAGGGACCCCTCTTCTTGCCTCAGATGTCTCTCCTTTCTGATGCTCTTCCCGGGTGGGGGCAGATGGAGCTCCTCCTCAAGGTTTCTGCTGGGCTTTGTCTGTTCTTGGAGTACTGTTTGTTCCTCTTTATGAGATAACTCCTCGTTTATCTCAGCCTTGGCACCAAGCACGGATGGATGACGTATGGAATAAAACAAGTTGGAGGTGAACAGTTTCACCCCTGACTTGTTAAAATTAAATCCATTTGCTTTGAACAGATGCCTGCGTTCCCAAAAAATATTAAAGTTGTCGATAAAGTGCACTGAGTGGTCAGCACATGCTGATATAAGCCATTTATTCAGTGTAAACAACCTGCTGAATCTCTCGTCTCCTCCTCTGACCGGCGGTACAGGTCCACTGATGAATACAGCTGCATTCAGAGAGTTTACAGTGTTTAATAATCCAGTAAAGTCCCGTTTCAGAACCTCCGACTGTTGTTTGGACACATCGTTTGACCCTGTATGCAGAACAATGTTTGTCACAGTTGGATATTCATCTGCAATTTGAGGAATTCTCTCCTTCAGGTTGTTGACCATATCGTTAGGAAAGCAGAGGACTTTAGTGTTCTTACCGCACATCCTTTGTACATCCTTTACGGCAGAGTCACCCACAATCAGAGTTTCAGGCCTAGCCTTTAGCTTTCCCTGTGGCCTTTCACTTTTCAACAGATTTTCAGACCTTATTTCGCTGCTTTTAGATGGATGGTTGTCCGATATAGATCCAGGGTCCTTTGATAGTGGAGCAAATCTGTTCTGCAGTTTCACATTCAGTTGTTTTGAAGGTTTGTTGTTAACCTTCCTATTCATGGTTGTCCAGTCCTGTTTCCTCTCGTATACAGGGGTAGAAGAGCTTCTCTGTCTTGTAGGAAGTGAAGGCCAGTCGGTTTCAGAGATTTCAGCTCGCTGTGCTCTGCCTGTGATACGTCCTCCCCCTTCCAGGAGACATGATTTATGTCTTGGTTTTGCACCAAGACAGTCTAAAGGGGGATTATCACTTGAGGATTTATAATAATGCACAGAGTCTACTTTCTTGGTCATGTTATCTGTGCTCCTTAGCTGTGTACTAGCTTGCTCATCGCCATTGTTTTGAATCAAAGGCAAGGTTGTTTCATTTCCACACAGTCCATTTACCTCCACGTTTACTTCTAAGCGATGAATTTTTGTCTCCAGTACTGCAATCTTCTGCAGGACGCTGTGGTAGTCATCTGTGGAGAGGGAAGGCATCTTGTTGCTAGTTAGCCTAGCGGTTAGCACCTTTCCAGGCTATTGAGGCTGCTCGGTGCCCAGACGCTGTAATCAGGCTTCAGCTGTGTCTAGGCCACAGACACACGGAGCGCTGAGGACAAGGTAACCATAAAATGTTGCTGTTTCTGTTAAGAACACTCTAGTCCTAATGATCTACAAGTGTCCAGAAGTTATCGCAGGTAAGCTCACACGGAAAAAAGGGAAAAAATCAGCATAAAAATCAATAAAAATCAATATAAGAAGCAAAGCATTCAAGAGCAAAGAGATGAAGCGTCCACGTCCAAAGCAAAAACAAAGCAAACAATTCTCATTCTACTTAATTCTAGTGGGTTTTATTGCTTAAATAAAGAAACTTTCAGTAAATGCACATCAAATGTGGCTAATGATGAGCAAATAAATCTCTCAGCCGCCACTTTTTTAGGCACACCCATTTTTGCTCCATGGCACAGATCTGTAAGGCGCTTATGATCCGTGATGATGTGAAGCTGAGGACTCCTCAGCGTCATGTTCACCCAATCAGCTCGAAGCAGGAATCATACACAGATCTTTTTACGTTTATGACCTCAGCAGCGAGGCATGCATTTGTCTCATCAGCATGAAGACATGTTTATGTTTACTGTTTGATCAGCTTCTAGATCATACTGTTCTAACTCAATGATTACATATATTTTTACCATGATTATATGACTGGCATCAGTCATTTCCTCCAGCAGCTGAGCCCCTGCAGAGCTCCGCCCTGCACCATCCACACCCCCATCCCCACCAGCAGGAGGACTTTTGCCCCCAGAGACACTGACAGGAGGAGCAGGAGAGGAGGTGAAGCCCCGGCCAGAGAGAGAGGGGGCTGGGGGGGCAGGACATACAGGGTGGCCTGCTCTTTACCCAGTGGGTTGGAGGCGCTGCAGGTGTACTGTTGGCCTGGCTCCACGTCTCTCAGCTGGCTGACGGTGTGGTAGTGGCCGGTGGAGCCCTGAGCCAGCGGCCTGAGCAGAGAGCCCTCCAGCAGGTCGTCCGGGCCGAGCCACTGGACGTCCGGCAGCGGGGAGCCCTGGACCCGACACAGCGCTCTGTACCCGGACTGCTCAGTGCCCTCCACCGACAGGCCCAGGATCTTTGGAGGAGCTGGAGGAGGAGGAAGAGGAGTCAGATGCTGTGGAAGCCTTCATGCATCTTAATCCTACTAGATTAAAGGTTCTAGCTGCGAGCTAACTGTTGTAATAGAAAATCCACCCTTAAAATCAGCTGACTGTGTTTCACAAAGCTTCAGTACACCAAGCTGAAGAACAAGTGCTGGACTGTTTCTGAGTCAGCTGTGGGCAGAGTGATTTGGGCGGTACCTTCCACTCTCAGTCTGGTCCCCATCTTGTCCTCGAAGCTGATGTGTTCTCGTCCTTGAACCTCCACTCGGCAGTAGTAGCGTCCATTATCCTGCAGGATGGTGTTACTGATGCGCAGCGACAGGTCGTGCTCCCGCGGGTTTCCCTCCAGCCGATAGCGCTGGTCCTGCTTCGGCCCCGGCTCACAGGTGGGGGCTCCGGACCGGCTGGTGCAGCGGTACAGGACGGTGGCTCCCTGCCCGTGGCCCAGACGCCACACGACCTGCAGGGAGGAATGCTGGGAGTGCTGCGGATGGCCGAAGGTGCACGGCAGCACCACCGGGTAGCCCTCGATGCCTCGTACCTCCGGCTGAACCTTCACAAACCAGCCGTCTTCTGCAGAGCTGAGGGCTGATGGGAAAAAACAGTAGTTCAAGTAAAAATCTGTTATAAGTAGCAGAATGTTGCTGTTGTTGCTGGACAACCACAGAAGAAGCTTAAACTTCATTGTTTGCTGACGTCACCTGAGAGGCTAAGTGCAGCTGTTATGCAGCCACCTACCACTAGCTGGTGCTGTAGCTGCAGCAGGGTATCAGTGCTCAGTGAGCTGTTGGAGTCCCTGAACTCTGTAATGCTGTTAGCAAAATGACCAACAGCACAATGATTCATGGCGACTGGCTATGAGTGTGCAGAGTCGTGACCACGCCCACTCACCGTCTGGAAACAAGGATACAAAAGCTCCCTGCAGCTTTTCCTTAAACCTGAATCACTGGATCATTGTGCTTTACCTCCTTTGTCACAATAATCTAACATCATTATTTTACTTAAGACCTGAAAACAAAAACCGTCAGATGACTCACAGACCTGTAATCAGACCTCTTAGAACCGGAGCAGTCGCCCCCTGGTGGTCATTACAAATACAAGTTTGGGTTTGTGAAGCACTGATGTGATTCAGAGACACAACAGACGCACAAATGGCAAATAAAGCACACTTATTATACATTTGGCTCATTTTTAAGCTTCTCATCACTTTTCTAAAGTTCTGCCGTTTCTCTGAAAGAATCTGTGAGGATGCTTCTTTCTGTATTAAAGCACAGAAATGACATCACATCCTGGCACATTAAGACAACGTGCGTAAATCAGCTCACCTCGTGTGACGGACAGCAGCAGGGTCAGAGTGCTGCAGAGCAGCCGGGCGTCCATGATCCGACCAGATAAGACAAAGAAACAGGACGGCTGTGTGAGTGCGTGTGTGTGTGTGTGTGTGTGTGTGTGTGTGTGTGTGTGAGTGTGTGTGTGTGTGTCTGTGTGTGTGTGTGTGTGTGTGTGTGTGTGTGTGTGTGTGTGTGTGTGAGTGTGTGTGTGTGTGTGTGTGTGTGTGTGTGTGTGTGTGTGTCTGTGTGTGTGTGTGTGTGTGTGTGTGTGTGAGTCAGTCCCTCCCAGGACGTCGCTCATGATTTTCCGTTTCTCTATTTATACCCCGTCAAGCTTCCATGTGATCTGAACTTTGCTGTGTTTGCACGACTGAAACCGTGAAGAGGAACTCAGGTCTGAGCTGCAGAAATAAAATCAGCTCAACACGTTTGGATGAAAGTATTCACACCGTGTACTCGTGAACAAGTACAATAGTGTAGAAATACTCCAAGAAATACACGAGTAACATACTGAACGTGCGCATGTCATCCCTGCACTCTGCAGTCTCACAATGTTGTATTATTTTATGTTTCTTTCCTTTCTTAGTGAAATTTTAGATTATTTTAACTACTGTTTTATTTTTAATATTTTATGTACTGAACTGGATCCTGTGTTCTGTCCTCAGGATTCTACATCCTGATTGTAAGTAAAGATAAAACGGTTAATAGTAAAATATTACAGTTTGTATTTTAGATCAAATCGATAAAGAGAACGTGCTGAAAAGCTGACGAGTGGACGGGTGAGGTCAACAGTCAGCAGGTTAGAAGCATTGTTTGTTTGAAATTAAAGTCCTCAAATGTTGACTGATTACATTTCTGCCACCTGGGGGCAGTGTGCTCCCCCTGCATGCGGGGCCTCCCTGCTGCTGTGGAGTCGGGGAGGTCTGCCTTCCCCCACCGCAGGGAAAAGGGTAACACCACCTGGGTCTGGGTGCAGTTCCCCCCTCCAGGGGCAAGGGTACCTAGACCCGGTTTGTAGAGTACGCTTGGGGAGTGTGATCGTGTGTACAGCGTCTCTTTATGTCTGTCATGGTCCTGGGTCGGTGACCCAGCGCTTTTAGTTTGTTATCATTTTCTAGATGATGATTGTTTAAGTTCTGTGTTATTTTCGATCTGCCTCTAAGTCTGCGTCTGTACCTGTCTGTCTATGGTGTCTCCCCATCTGTTTGTGAATCTGTCTGTTTAGTTCAATGTCTTGTCTGGTTCCATGTATCTGAGTTTCCTGTCTTATTGTGAAGGTCCGTGTCGTATGTGAGTGTGATCAGTTTACGTTTCCCCTGTCCCGTCAGCCCAGATTCCTCCCAGCTGTGTTGCCCTCTTGTCTCTCATCCCCTGATTACTGGTGTGTGCATTTAAGCCCTGTGTGTTCTCCTGCCTGTTGCTGGTTCGTCTGTATTACTCAGTGTCAGTCTGTGTATCCACCGTGTCTTCTCCCTGCTGTTCATCGTCATCCTCCTCTGCTCGTTTTCATTCAGGTTTGTGCTCTGTAGTTTAGTTGTTTCCCAGTTTAGTTTAGTTCGAGCCCCGTTTGCTGTTTGTCCACATTCTTTTGTGTTCAATAAATCACCTTCACTCCTCTACGACTGCCTGCGCTTGGATCCTCATTTATTCCACACGGCTCGCCTCGGCAGCCGTGACAGTACGAACCGGCCACTATGGACCCAGCAGCAGTCAACCCGCCCGAGGAGCTCTGGGAGGACATTATTTACTCGGTGGACAGATTAATTAACTTATGGCTCGAGCATGAGGGGAGAGAATTCCGCCAAGGCATAGCTGTTTGGCTACAGCGCTTAGTTTCTGGTCTCCCCTGGTTGCTCAGCTCACTTCACCCGCTCACACAGAATTTCGTTCTGAACGAGCTTCATCTTCTCCCCCCTGCTACCACCCACTCTGCAACTCATGCTTCACTCCCCGACCCGACGGAGAGTGTCCTGCCCGGCCCGTCGGTCCAGCCTTCAAATGGGAAACGGCACTCACGCCGTCGACGCCCCTCGCCACAGTCGGACCCCAGGATATCAGAGCGGCCGACTGTGGTGAGTAAAAAGGATAACGGCTCCAATCTGAACTGTAAGACTTTTTCTTCTGGGGTTGTTCGAGGTGTGTCAGTGGGAGCTAATTCACAAAGCTTACCTACCTACCTGATAACCGATCTCTCCCAGGTTGGCATTTTTAAGACTTCAGTGAAAGCAAAGGGCTGTTGTTCTTCTGAACCTGTTAAACCCATGTCAGCTAACCCAGGGTCTGCTAAAACTGTGGCACATATCCCAGAGACAATTAACACCAGCTCTGATAATACCAGGACTGTTTATTCTTTTGAACTGCAACCGGATGCTCAGTTAGCCGCCCGGCCTCAAGCTCAGTTAGCCGCCCGGCCTCAAGCTCAGTTAGCCGCCCGGCCTCAAGCTCAGTTAGCCGCCCGGCCTCAAGCTCAGTTAGCCGCCCGGCCTCAAGCTCAGTCTCCAATTCCACCACCGCCGTCATCCCAACCATTGTTTCAGTCACCCTCAGTTCAGCCTCCTGTTCAGCAGCCACTAGCCCTGCACCCTGTGTCACTTGCTCCTCCGGTACAACAAGCCCAGTCAAATCAATCTAAAAGGAACTGGGTTTCATCCGTTTGTTCTAAGCAGAGCGTCAAACCTAATGATAATGTCAACATTCCTCAAAGGCTGGCCAGTTCTGAGACTGAGATGCACTCCAGGGCCTCCCCAGAGGCTGGGTTTCAGCCCCCATCAGACTCTGGACCCCTGGAGTTTAAGAAGCCAGCTGAGGACTGCACCCGGCTGTCGCTGCCTGAGCAGGGTCAATGCTCTGCGCAGCTGCAGGCCGCTATGTGTTTGCCAGAGGCCCGTGCGCCTGCTGGTTCTGTTCTGTCCCTGCCAGAGGCCCGTGCGCCTGCTGGTTCTGTTGCGTGTGTGCCAGGGGCTCCAGTGCCCACTGGTTCTGTGACTGTTTTTGCTGGGGGGCCCGAGGAGCCCGTCCAGCCATCAGCTGCAGTCTCATCACCGCCTGCAGTCTCATCACCGCCTGCAGTCTCATCACCGCCGCCTGGTCCGGCTCCAGCATCCTCGTCTTCATCCGCCTCGCCTGGTCCGGCCTCAGCATCCTCGTCTTCATCCGCCTCGCCTGGTCCGGCCTCAGCATCCTCGTCTTCATCCGCCTCGCCTGGTCCGGCCTCAGCATCCTCGTCTTCATCCGCCTCGCCTGGTCCGGCCTCAGCTTCCGCCTCGCCTGGTCCGGCCTCAGCTTCCGCCTCGCCTGGTCCGGCCTCAGCTTCCGCCTCGCCTGGGGCTGCAGGGGCCACGCAGCCTTCAGGTCCCCTACTACCACCTCCACATCGTCGGTCATCTGCCAGGCCGCTTGTTGGGCATCTCCGCCACCGTGGACGCCCTCCTGGACGCCGCCACTGCCTTCCGCACGGCCGGCCTCCGGACTTGTTTCCACGCCGCCGTTGCCGCCCGCACGGTCGGTCCCCGGACTTGTTTCCACGCCGCCGTTGCCGTCCGCACGGTCGGCCCCCGGACTTGTTCCACGCCGCCGTTGCCGTCCGCACGGTCGGCCCCCAGAACTTGTTTCCACGCCACTGCCTACTGCGCGGCCGGCATCCGGACCTGCCCCGTTGCCATTCGCATGGTCGGCCTCCTGAACTTGACCATCTGGGCCTTTTTGGACTCTGTCCCTCCGTCCTGGGCCCCCTCCGCCCGCCCTGGTCGGGTTGTTTTCTGTTTTGTTTTGGTCCGTTTTTTCGTTTCTGCTGGGCTGTCTGGTGCCAGCCCTTGAGGGGGGGGTACTGTCATGGTCCTGGGTCGGTGACCCAGCACTTTTAGTTTGTTATCATTTTCTAGATGATGATTGTTTAAGTTCTGTGTTATTTTCGATCTGCCTCTAAGTCTGCGTCTGTACCTGTCTGTCTATGGTGTCTCCCCATCTGTTTGTGAATCTGTCTGTTTAGTTCAATGTCTTGTCTGGTTCCATGTATCTGAGTTTCCTGTCTTATTGTGAAGGTCCGTGTCGTATGTGAGTGTGATCAGTTTACGTTTCCCCTGTCCCGTCAGCCCAGATTCCTCCCAGCTGTGTTGCCCTCCTGTCTCTCATCCCCTGATTACTGGTGTGTGCATTTAAGCCCTGTGTGTTCTCCTGCCTGTTGCCGGTTCGTCTGTATTACTCAGTGTCAGTCTGTGTATCCACCGTGTCTTCTCCCTGCTGTTCATCGTCATCCTCCTCTGCTCGTTTTCATTCAGGTTTGTGCTCTGTAGTTTAGTTGTTTCCCAGTTTAGTTTAGTTCGAGCCCCGTTTGCTGTTTGTCCACATTCTTTTGTGTTCAATAAATCACCTTCACTCCTCTACGACTGCCTGCGCTTGGATCCTCATTTATTCCACACGGCTCGCCTCGGCAGCCGTGACAATGTCTGTCTCCACGTTGGTTGAGTGTGGAGTAAGTGCATATGAGAGCATGAGGGTGGGAATGGATGTTTGTGTCTGTGTGTGCCTGTATGTCTGTGTCTATATGTCAGGTTGGGTGTCAGGCGCCACCTCTCTGGGGACATCTCAGGCCCTCCAAGGTTTGGAGGCCTATCTCCCCCCACCACCACTTCCCCTGCCAGTGGCGGACTCCCTCAGACATCGGTGCGTTGGAGGTTCTTTGTGTCCGGGGGTGGGCGTCCAGGTACACACCGGCTCACTCCTTGGCGGCCGCTTATCGGGGCCTGGAGCCTGGGGCTCGCTCGGGCCACTTCGGAGGTGGGGTGCCTCCGGCCTCTCGGCCTGGGGCTCGGTCACTCAGGCACGGCTGGCTGCCGGCGGAGCTCACGGGCGCGTCACTGCAACCCCCCCCGGCTTCTGCTCCGCGGCTGCTGAGTGAGCCCTCATCTGGGACTCTCCTCAGCTCTTTCTGGGACAGTGGCGCAGCTGCCCCTCTGTTGGTCTTCCTTGGTCTCTTGTGTTCTGGGGGCCTCTGGATGTCTGGAGTTTTGATCTCCTCCATACCTGCTTCACGCCCTGGAGGACGGGGCTGTGGCCCCCCCACACCCTCTAGCAGATCATTACATGAAGGAACCTTTTAAAAAAACAAGCGCGTCCATGCTCACAGGTGTACACACGGGTGATCACACCCACAAACTACACCCTTTTTGGCTCCTACCTCAAAGCACACTGTGTTCTGTTGATCTTATGTGCTGCACAATAATGTTTAATATTTAGTATTTACTGTCATATTCCCATAGATCATTGTGATGTTGTTTATTCTATTACTCTTGTTCTCTTCTGCTTGTTTTCTTTTTTCTTTCTCAGCAGGTGATCCAGGTGATTGATATATGCATTTTTTTTTTGTCTGCTTATTCTGTTGATTTTTGTTTTTTGCCCTTCTCCCCCGTCCCTCTTCCCCGCTGTTTTTCTTTCCCTCTTTCTTTCTCCTTTTTCTTTTCCCCAGTCAAGTCTGTCCCGTATCTAGCAAGTGAAAATAATAAATAAACAATAAAAGGTGAATCAAATAGACCATTACGGCTGGGATGGTCCATTTGGTAAAGTAAATCCGTTGGGCATCTTTCTTTGCCTTTAGACAATTCTGATGCAAAAGAGCCAAACGGGACAGGCAGAAAAAACAAAAAGTATATTTAACCACAAATTTCCGATAAGAAAATTTAAAGTTAAGTTTTGCTCTGTGTTTATTCTGCTTTTGTGATGCAAAGCTACGCTACTGCAGTCCCAGAGCTTGAAATGAGCAAAAGTCCAGAGTTTGAATATAAAATGAAAATGATTTCCAGACTTGGACGTAGCTAAATCCCATGAAGCTGCTGTTCGTGCGTATATGTGTACTAACAGAATGTCTCTCTGCATGCACGTAAATGTTCCTGTGCACATCAGCACGCATCATAAAACAAACACAACAAACAAAAAAACCTGATAAATGGAAGCATGTGACTCAGACTGTGATGCTGTTTTCTTTATATGAACTGAAACTGTTCATGTGCCTCATGCAAGCTTTCACTTCATGATTCCATAATGTTGCTCCACAGTTGGAAACACGTCTTCATTTTAAAACAGTCCCATTAATGTCCCAGTCTGACCCTCACATTTCCACGTTGACCTGGAAATAATGAAAATGTGGAGGATTCAGAAACATTCAAAGGTATTTTAAACTGCAGCCACAGATCGGGATCACTCGAGTCCAAACACAGTGAGTGCTCCATCAGCACATCAACATGTGGAGCTAAATTCAATCTGTAAAGACACATAAAATATAAGTAAAAATAAAAGGTGTAAAACTGGTTGGGAAGTGGTCTCTGTTTCTCTGCTTCGTCTACGTGACAGGAAACACTTAGTTTAGAGATGACGGTTTTCTCAGAACTTCCTGTTTTACTCTCTGTGTGCAGTCAGTCTGAGGATGAGGCCCGCTACATGCATCACAGCCCTCGTATCTTATCAGTGTTATTCAGAGATGGGCGCGTTACTGTAATCTGATTACTTTTTTCAGGTAACGAGTAAAGTAAGGGATTACTATTGCAAAAACAGTAATTAGATTACCGTTACTTTCCCGTAGGAACGCTGCGTTACTGCGTTACTAAAACCGTGATTTTCCTGCGAGTGTCTCATGACAGTGACGTAAGCGAGTGTGACGTTAGTGACAACAGCTGTGTGCAGATCAACAATGGATCACATATCGAGTGCAGAGAGAGTATGAGCGTGCAGCGTTTAAAGCGTGGAAGTACTGACCTTACTTTGAGTTTGATTCCATAAAAAGTGACAAAAACATTAGTGTCCGCTGTGCGTGGGAAGAAAACTTCTTTTTACAGCGAAAAAAACCCCTAAACTTCCAACAAGCACCGAGTAGCTACGACGTAATGGGAAACTCACAGAGAAACTCGCGGATTCTTCCACTGACCGCGGCACACCTGCACCAGGGTAAACCTCCGCCTACCCCACTCCTGCTTTACAGGTGAAAATAGAGCAACAGGACCGCTGAGTCTGTGACTTTATTTATTTTCTGCTGTGTTTTACTTACATCTATTTGAAAGAGTGAGTGTAAACACAAAAAATATTTTATTTTATGAGCTGGAATGTGCAGAAAATAGGTTTAAATGTTAAACTAATTTCTTCCAGTCAGAGAATGTTGCAGATAATTAAATGTTTGCTTCATGTGTAAAGTTAAAAGATTAAAACTAATAAAACAAGTTTTAAAAAGAGACTTTTCCATTTGATTACATTTTGTATGATGGATTATGCAGAAAAAGTAGAATTGGGCTGAAAGATCTATCACTTTATCACCTACTCAGGTTGTAAATCATGTTTTTAAAAAGTAACTAAGTAACTAAGTAATTAATTACTTTTGAAAATAAGTAATCAGTAAAGTAACGGGATTACTTTTTTGGGGAAGTAATCGGTAATTAGTTACTGATTACTTTTTTCAAGTAACTTGACCAACACTGGTGTTATTCAGTTTAAACCAAATGTTTGCAGATGTGGGGCAGCATGGTGTGGGGCCACAGTGGGCCCATGCCTGGGCCACAGTGGGCCCATGCCTGGGCCACAGTGGGCCCAGGCCTGGGCCACAGTGGGGTAACAAATAATACCATAAAACAGACTCTCGCTCACAGCTGCAAAAGTCAAACTCTGCACAGGCAACTGTGCTACACATAAGTACCAGCTATGTTACAGCGGCTGAATGAAGAGAGCTGTCCAAGAGCAGCTTCATGAGGTCTGCACCAGCCTGATGCTCAGCTACGTTTCTTAATGACTGTTTTAAAGGCCTGTGCTGCAGGTTTGGGAGGCGCACACAAGCTTCAGTTCATGGTCGGCTTATCAGCGTTTTTGAAATGATGCCATGCTTTTATTTTCCAGTTGAATTAAAAGCGCCTCATATACAGTATGGCGACGTCCTTCTCTCAGCCTTATATCACATATGAGACGTAAAACATGTGCTGCTTTCACCTTCTTACTGTCTCCTGTGTGGTGTTTCCTTGTTATTACATCGTAGCAGACATGCAGGTGTGGGTGACCTGTAGGGCTGTGTGGGCGGGGCCACATGTGTCTGAAGCGGGTCTCCTCACAGAAACGCCATTGAAGGGCTGTGAAGTAAACAAAGTCTGAGTATTTAGAAACCTTAAATATGTTTGATATTGTTCATTATTTAAATGTCAGAAATCAAACTGAAGCAGGTTTGAGTCAGAGACCCGAGCATCAGCTCTGCCATGATCCTGGAGCGTTTTGTGTTTATTCTAATTTTGCTGTTAGTTCTCAGGGTTTGGCTCTTGTGTTTAGTGCTCAAGTGTTTTATCAGCCCTTCCTGTGTCTCCCTCTGTGCTCTGTTCATGTCCCCGAGTCATGTAGTAAAACAGTCTGTGTGTTTCCTGTTTTACTTTGTAGGTTGTGTTGTCTCGTTCCTGTGGGCCATGTCCTGATTACCGGTGTGTGTATTTATGGTGTGTGTCTGCCTGTGCTCCTCGTCGCGTCGTCTGTGTTTCTCTGCATTAGTTGGTATCTCTCCGTGTTTCTCTGTTCCATCTCGTGTTTCAGGTTTATTCGTTTTTCCTAGTTTAGGTTCGTGTCTTCGTGCAGTCCTCGACACCCTCATTTCTCTGTATATTTCACACGTTGTAAATAAAACGCTCACCTGCATCTAGCAGTTTCCTGCATCTTGGGTCCTCATTTAACTCCACCACACGACTGCTGCCCCAGCTGTGACAAGCACACTGTGAAAAGCAGCTTCGTCACAGATACAGGCTTTGATGAAGACCACCAGACTCCAGCAAACGTCCTGATTGACAAACATGAAAACACAAAGAAAACAGGCAGTAAAATGTGTGAAACCCTGAGGTGGCCCTGGGCTCGCTCACATATTTATTCTTCTCTTTAATTAACAGGAAATGATCAATTTAGAAATGACACATTTGACATTTCCTGAATTTGTTGTTTGACGGCTTCATTTCTTTGTCAGTCTGAGGATGTGGCCGCAGCGTTTCTCCCTCATTCTGAGTGCGATCGTCTCAGGTAAGAACTTTGAATCTGGGTTGAAGCAGGATGGCACCAGAGAGGATCATAAGATTCACAGTAGAGATATCCTGACTTTAGATTTGGATTTTCCTTTAAGTCATTCATTCAGACACACAGGACATAAGAATTTAATGAGGAACGGCTTTGTATTTCCGTCACTGAAAGTCACGGCGGTCGGTGGTGAACACCACAGCACAGAGGTTAGAGCTTTTTCAAACCAGGCCACAGATGGATAAACGTGTCCTCGTTGGACCAGGAGCGTCTCTGAAGGCCGAGGGGCTCCTGGTCCAGACGCAGCAGGCTGGAGGATGTTCTGCAGGTCTTATAGAACCTGCTGCTGGTGTCTCAGAGCATCTTCAGAGGTCTGCTAGAGTCCCAGTGTCGCTGGTTGGAGCTGTGCAGTGAGTTCAAACATGAAAATAACCATCCAGATGTGTTCTGTCAGGTTCTGTCTCAGCTGGATGGAAGCTGACCGTCTCTCCAGGGGTCAGAGTCTCCAGAGGGGAAGATGCTGTCCTCGGCTGCTTCTTCACCCCCACACGGGATTATTCAGGAATGATCAAGGTCACATGGAAGTTCGCAGCATCAAACACTCCTCCGTTCTTGGACTGTCCAGTAAAAAATGATTCCATGCATGGAGCCAATCCCTGTGCATTTTCCGATTTAAAACATTCCCTGAAAGGAGACCCTCGATGGGGGAATGGGTCGCTCCTCATCAGGGATGTACAGGTGACTGATAACGGCACGTACTTCTGCAGAGTGAAGCTCGACGGGTGGAAGAACTTTAAGGAAGCAAAGACAAAGCTTTATGTTGGAGGTAAGGTCGAGTTCAGCTTTTACTGAAAGTTATCAAAGTTGTATGAGTCACTTTCTTCTGTGGTGCAAAGACTGTAATGAAAGATAGCCACACAGCGACCTTCTGACTCTGCCGAGGTTTGAGTCACACTGGACTGTAAATTATTCTTGTGCATGCGTGAAACGCAAGAAGATTCGACCTGCCTCATTTCTGTCTGCCGCTTATTTACTTTCCCGCTCTCTGAAACGTGGCGGCAAAATGTCGAGGAAAAGCAGCGAGTGTGTTAAATGGACTAACAATGAGGTGGAGTTGTTGCTGCGAGTAACACAAAAGTACAAAGTTGCAAAAGCGAGTGAGAATTAAAGAATTCGAAGAAAAGCTCTCTGGAGTGCGTGCAGGCTGATATTAATCTTTAACAGGGCTGTCAAACAAAACAACTGCTGTATAACGCCCTCCACTATCTTTGTTTAATTCAATTCAATTTTATTTATATAGCGCCAAATCACAACAAAAGTCGCCTCAAGGCGCTTCATAGATACAGAGAAAAACCCAACAATCATATGACCCCCTATGAGCAGCACTTTGGCGACAGTGGGAAGGAAAAACTCCCTTTTAACAGGAAGAAACCTCCGGCAGAACCAGGCTCAGGGAGGGGCGGGGCCATCTGCTGTGATTGGTTGGGGTGAGAGAAGGAAGACGGGATAAAGACATGCTGTGGAAGAGAGACAGAGGTTAATAACAGATATGATTCAATGCAGAGAGGTCTGTTAACACATAGTGAGTGAGAAAGGTGACTGGAAAGGAAAAACTCAATGCATCATGGGAATCCCCGGCAGCCTACGTCTATTGCAGCATAACTAAGGGAGGATTCAGGGTCACCTGGTCCAGCCCTAACTATATGCTTTAGCAAAAAGGAAAGTTTGAAGCCTAATCTTGAAAGTAGAGATAGTGTCTGTCTCCTGAATCCAAACTGGAAGCTGGTTCCACAGAAGAGGGGCCTGAAAACTGAAGGCTCTGCCTCCCATTCTACTTTTAAATACTCTAGGAACAACAAGTAGGCCTGCAGAGCGAGAGCGAAGTGCTCTAATAGGGTGATATGGTACTACAAGGTCATTAAGATAAGATGGGGCCTGATTATTTAAGACCTTGTATGTGAGGAGCAGGATTTTGAATTCTGGATTTAACAGGAAGCCAAAACAGGAGAAATCTGCTCTCTCTTTCTAGTCCCTGTCAGGACTCTTGCTGCAGCATTTTGGATCAGCTGAAGGCTTTTCAGGGAGTTTTTAGGACTTCCTGATAATAATGAATTACAGTCGTCCAGCCTGGAAGTAATAAATGCATGAACTAGTTTAGATACCATATTTCTAAGCTTTTCAGGGCCGAGTACAATAACCTCAGTTTGATCTGAATTAAGAAGCAGAAAGTTAGCGGCCATCCAGGTCTTTATGTCTTTAAGACATTCCTGCAGTTTAACTCATTGGTGTGTGTTATCTGGCTTCATGGACAGATAGAGCTGGGTGTCATCTGCATAGCAGTGTAAATGTATGCTATGTCTTCTAATGATGCTGCCTAAGGGAAGCATGTATAATGTAAACAGAATTGGTCCTAGCACTGAACCCTGTGGAACTCCATAATTAACCTCAGTGTGTGAAGAGGACTCTCCATTTACATGCACAAACTGGAGTCTATTAGATAGATATGATACAAACCACTGCAGTGCAGTACCTGTAATACCTACAGCATGTTCTAATAATTGGCCACATGACTGCATCACATGGCTAACATGCGTCATCATTTTCAAAAGTCTCCGTTTTTGCTGTCCACACTACGACGCGAAAGCACCGTTTTCAAAATGCTTCGTATTCCTTCGGGGAAAACGCGTCTCAGTGTGGACGGGAGGGCAAATGGAGAGAAAACGATGTTTCCAAACTAAAACGCATTCGTGTGGTCGTAGCCGCAGGCTCATGGCTGGAAGCCAATGAACAAACAGGGTGAATGGAGCAGAGAGCGTTTCATGCCAGGCTGGTTTAAGGTGTCACATGATGGAAAACCATTTTTAATCAGATCACTTTTCTGCTTCTTGTTCCCAGCTGAGCCTCACATCCTGAACCTCTCTGTGGTGGAGATGCCCTGTGGCTCAGACAGCGCCCCCCGGAGGCTGCAGTGTCAAGCTGAAGGTAACCCGCCGCCTAACGGTGTGTTCACACCGAACGCGATGGACGCGAATAGAGCGTCAGGTTTACATGTAAAGTCAATGGAAAGGCGCGATGACGCGCGTTTGCGGGTCCCGCGAAAATTCGGAAGCAGATTTGCGTCGCGAAAACGCCAAAACGCGTGAAACGCGCGTCAGTGTAGCGCGTCTGGCGCGTTTGACGCGCGAATAAAACCACGCGCGTGAGTTTTTGTGTTGCATTTTGTGCATACGCGCGTTTCGCGTCTACCGCTCGAGTTGGAAAAATCTGAACTCCAGCGTCAAATCGCGCCGCGACAACCAATCAGGAGCCTGGTGACGTGGCTGTTACCTAGGTCAAAGGGGCAGATCCAGCCAAAGCCTTTCATACTTCAATGGAGGGGAAGGCTAATCAATGCGGTAGCAAACAACTCGGAGCTGTACAACACCAGCTGCTTTCAGTACCGAGACAGGAATAAAAGGACCGAGCTTGGAGGAAGATATGTGAAGAGATCGGGCAACCTGGTAAGTTCATTCATTTCTCTTTTGAAAGTTTTCACTGACCCGGGGAAGCCGCACAAAAGCTAGCAAGCCACCGCTATTTTCCCACTGACGTACAAATACCGTTCTGCTTTTATGCATGTTATCATTTAGGAATATATTTTATTGTTTATTAATAAACAGCACACAGTGGTCCCGCTGTTCATCCGTCACTGCTTTGCTTTTTCGCTGATTTTTTATTGCACAGTACAGCATTGCATTCTGCAGCCTGATTGACAAATCTCCTGCGCTTGCCAAATTTATCACGTTTGGTTTTGATAACCATCGCGTCCAATAGAAAAAACAGCACAAAAACACCCATAACTATGAGCCTCATTCGGAAATAGACACCTGCACCGTGAGGGAAAAAGGCGCACGAAAGTGGCGGGCAGATGAAGACAAACCGCGGCATAATAATACTTTTACGTTTTGCAATCTACAAAGGTTTGCACTTTGAGAATCAATTGTGAGAACTGTGACCAGGGGCTAGTTATTCTGAGAACCCCTGCAATAAATGAGGGACCACTGTCTACTCTACGATTATTATATCCAACCTGTTAACATTTAATACTGTATTGATAGAACCAACTGATTCTGCAGCAGAGCATCCCCAGTCCCTGAGCTCCTGCTGCTGCACCCACAGATATGTCCAGCAAGCACTGATACCTTTTTAGTCGGTGGGATTCCCTTGTGATCACCTTTACTAAATATCTACAACCAATCTGATTATATCCTGTTATTGTTTGTTTTGTTTTTTTCAATGTTGAAATTAAAATCTAGTAGCAGCCTTCTCATTTCTTTGTGTTTTGTGCTGTGTTTTACAGGCCCACAGGGGAGGACGGCTCCGAGGCAGATGAGGGACGGGTCCCAGGACGGTCCATCGGCGGTGGAGCTGGCCATCCTGGAGTCCCTGAAGAGGCCACACCAGTCTCCAATGGAGCATTTCCTCCTCAGCCTTGTTCCTGCTCTGGAGAGCAGCTGGTCCTTTTTATTCCTGTCTCTCTGTAAATTCTTATATTTTATATATTTATGTTTAATGTTTTTCTGTTTGAGACTTTTAATATTATTTTAAATAAATGTTTATAATGACTAATGTCTCAGTTCTACTACACAGCAAATGTTGGCACACGACTTGACACATGTAGACTTTATTTCATATTATACTAATGACAAAATATACTGATACAGTGGGATGCAGAAGTTTGGGCAACCTTGTTAATAGACATTATTTTCCTGTATAAATCGTTGGTTGTTACAATAAAAAATGTCAGTTAAATATCATACAGGAGACACACACAGTGATATTTGAGAAGTGAAAAGAAGTTTACTGGATTTACAGAAAGTGTGCAATAATTGTTTAAACAAAATCAAGCAGGTGCATCAATTTGGGCACCACAAAAAAGAAATGAAATGAATATTTAGTGTATATCAATGTGTGTGTCTCCTATATGATATATGGGGTGCCTTTGTCTGGATGTGCTTCCCATCCAGAGCTGCACAGCACAGAGGGAAGTTCCAGCGCTCCTGGAATCCCTCTGTGATGGACCGCCAGTCTCCAGGTGAAGGCACAGCCATGAAGTCGTCCACTAGACAGTCCCAGATGGACGTCGCTGCCTGGGGGGTGATCTGGCTCACCGTGGACACACCGACTCTGAAACTGAACGCGATGGTCCTGAAGGAGTCCCCGGTGACAAGGAACCTGGACAAAATTGTTCAAAATCAGTATTATGTGTACTGCAGTTACAAAATACATTATTCAAATTCCAAAATACTTTTGTGATGTCAGATATAAATCACAAAACTTAAATCTTACATAAAACCTTTTGTAATTATAAGGATAATTACAAAATGTATATTAGATAATATCTAAAACAGTTGTGTTTTATTTTAACTTTAACATATCATAATTTGATTGGTAGCAACTTTCACAACTACAGTGAGCCAATCACTCATAATTCCTAAACATGTCAATCAGGTAGGAATGAAGTAAGACATTAATAGAAATAAAGAGTTGTGTGTTGACATGTAGCCCTTTCCTTGCTTAAATCATTAATATTTTTGAAAAATTAATCTGTGATAAGACAGCTTATCAAGATAGAACCATGTAACTAAAGATGAACCAAACTGTTCACAGTTTTATCTAACTCTGTTTTAATAAAGGCTGTGACCCCTGCTATAGAGTCTGACAGCTGCAGGGATTATATACAAATATTCAACTATCCCAGAATTAAACCAGGTCTAAATAAAAAGGAGTGAGTATCACTACAAAGGTTAACTCAGTGGTCCTAATGCTACAGTTTGATATCAGCAAACACCGAGCGCATACATTGATGTGACACCACAGCCATGCTATCATTCAAACACTGATAACAGCATAAATCGAATTAAATCGGGACTTGATGAGAGCTTCTGAGTATCACTAGAAATATTATAAAGAGTCGTCTCTGTACCACAGTTTGCTTTCAGTAAACACCGACAGCATTCACTGTTAGCATAGCACATCCATGTTAGCAGTGTATAACTGGATGGATTAGCATATTAGCACAGATATCAATAAAGGACTACCTATTAAATAGTTTTACTAACCTCAGGCAGACGGACAGGCGCTCTGCAGGTGGGATTGAGCGCCTGTAGTTGGTGTCTAGGCGGGCGATGCTGGGACCGACGAGGGAAAGCAGGTCCTCAAACTGGCCGACGGTGATAGCGCTGGAATCGGCCGTCATCCAGGCGCAGCTCCTGGAGCAAGTGGTGAAACTCACCAAACTGCTCATGCCTCTGGAGGACCTGATGGACCCAGGTACGGCGAGGACGTCTTTTACGCTGCTGCTCTGCTCTCCACAGTACATAGAGAAGGGAGACTCTCTCTTCAAGCGCTAGCTCGATAGCTGCCATCTTGCAAAGATACCGGTCTGGCACAACTCCCTCCCACATTCCTCCCACATTTCCGGTTCACGCGCGTCAAAATATCATATTTTGACGCGCGATGGATTTTTCTTGGACACGCGTTGAGACGCGAATGTACACGCGTCAAATTAGGGGCGTTTGGGGCGTTTTATTCGCGTCCATCGCGTTCGGTGTGAACACACCGTAAGATTGTGTGGCTGTTGGCCTCCAGACGCATGTTAGAGAACAAGGGTGAGTCCTCACAGTCCAGCCCGTACCATGTGACCAGCTGTGTGCCGTACCTGGAGGAGGAGGAGCTCACCTGCAGGGCGGAGAGTGCACTAAACCACACGGAGAGGACGTATCCAACCAGAGAGCCTCAGGATCAGAGTGAAGAGAGTGAAGAGAGTGAAGAGAGTGAAGAGAGCGACTCTCTGAAGATCCCTCTGATCGTGTGTGCTGTCATCGCTCTCCTGATCCTGATCGCAGGAATCGTCTTTTACTGCCTGAGTGAGCTCCTGTTTCACTTTAGCACAGCTGCTGTGGTTCACATACTCCGGCTCATATTTCGGTTCTTTCCTCCTTTGTCACGTTTGTTCTGTCTGAAGGGCGCGATCATCCACAGCAGGTCTCACAGTCTGCAGCTCATGAAGAAGAATTTCAGACATTTTATTCAGTGGCTGCGACGCCCGACTCCACTTCCTGTGAGTGTTTTTCATCCATCCTCTTCCACTTATCCTCGTCTTGATCGAGGGGCCGGAGCAGTCTGTCGCAGGTCTAACACAGGCTACATATTTACTAATTAAATTGTTTGACTCTTGATTTAATTTGATTCAATGTTTTTCATATATTTTTTTATTAGTATTCAATATTATTTTATTATTTATTTATTTTTATTTTTCAAAAACGTTTTGAGTCAGGTTTTGCTCACTTGCATTTTTATTTTGGAAATGTTTGATAGTTGTAGCTGGACGTCTGGAGCTCCTTTTAACTGCTCTGCACTGACTGACTGAAGTTCATTCATTGATTGGAACGAAACACAACTCATAAGCAGTGTTTGTATTATTAGAGAAGCAGCACAAATATTAAAATAAGTAAATGTTATTAAGTTATGACCATAACACCGCAGGCTGAAACCTTACATCACTTAGAAACATCATCAGCCAGTTTTTATGTCACGGCTGAGGCTGGGTGTTGTGGCGTGGACCCAAAATAAAGATCCTCTGGCGGCTTGGTGGGCGCCGGATGGATCTTGGAGGATGCCTGGCATGCTGGACAAGTCCCGACAACGCGTTGACCTCAGAATGAGCAGTATCTGGCAAAGCGTTGACCTCTGGCTGGGACGTGGCAAGGCCAGATGGCAGAATGGAAACCATAACCTGTTGAGCAGGTAGTGGCGTGGCAGCTGCAGGCGTTGAGCTGAGGGCAGCGTGGGTAGCTACAGAACGTTGAAGAGGTGGTGGGGCTGTAGATGACGACGTGAAGCCGCGGTTGAGCCAGCGGCATGGCGGGATGCTGGACGGCTCTCCAGAGCCCCAGCTCAGTTACTTCCAGGGGTCCGAGTTTACTGAAGCCTCCAGCTCAGCCTCTCCGAGGCCCCGGGCAGAGATTTTATCTCCGGAGGAGCCGGTTCATCCACACAAAAAACATCTTTAACATGATCATCCCTGAAAGCATGATTTATCAGTCCGTGGTTAGTTTCTGTCTCTTGGGTGGCTCGTTCTGTCCCACCATTAGCATTACCAACTGTACACAAGTCTATAACTTAACTCACATAAGGAGTCAACAGAAATGGTCATGGCTGGCTCAACAACACGAGTTGTTATGCAGTTGTTAAGCCGTCTTGTCAGAAATTCCAGTCGTATGAATTGCAACAAGAGTTCTGGACTAACATCGCCATTCTGAGGTCTACTAACCCGGGACAGAGAGTACAAGCCTTTCACAGGTAGATTTGAGACTGTACTTTCAGATGCAGATCCTGGAGATGTAGCGACGCACTGAGTAGATTCTGAGCCTTCAACATTGGGAAACAGTCTGGAATCAGGATGTTCTGTCATGGCTGAGCAGCCGGGGTGTTGTGGCGTGGACCTAAAAGCAGACACGGGAGAGAAAACGAAGTATAACAGAAAAGCGAGCTGTTTATTAAGGCTGATATCAAACAGAAAACAAGGCAAGGCGAGCTGGGAAAAAACTAAATGAAACTCTAAACTGGGATAAACTAAGTCCTCACAGTCCAGCCCGTACCATGTGACCAGCTGTGTGCCGAACCTGGAGGAGGAGGAGCTCACCTGCAGGGCGGAGGGTGCACTAAACCACACGGAGAGGACGTATCCAACCAGAGAGCCTCAGGATCAGAGCGAAGAGAGTGAAGAGAGTGAAGAGAGCTCCCACATGAATGAGAACAGGTGCATGCGAAAACTGAAAATGAACATGAACCGAAGCACGAAAGTAATCCTGAGACGTAAAGTACATGATACCAGACAAACAGACAACCTGACACTGAGCAGAGTAAGAAAGAGGACTTAAATACACAGAAGGGTAATGATGGAAGTGGAAACACCTGAGAAGCACAGCTGACAAACATGACGCCACAGGGGAAGTAAAACTAAACACACTGAACATGAGCGGCAGAGCCTCAAAATAAAAAAACTAAACAGGAAACATGGACATGGCAACACGAGCTCGACAACGTGGACACAGACATGAAACTCACGACAGACTGTGGAGACACGGAACAAGGAGGGACACACGGGAACAGATAAAGGAGACGAGCGCACAGGAATCACTAGATGTTAAACAAAGAGGACAAGACAGACGAACACAGAACAAAGGAAAAGACTCATAAACACAGAGATGAAACATAAGCTAACATTATCTCTGTATATAATAAACAATCAAAACACCAAAATAACTCAAAAAATGCTGGGACACAGACGCAGCCCCTGACAATGTATTAGAAAAATTATTCAGAAGTTTATAAAATCACAATCTCAAGGCCCAAATATTTAAAAAATGAACCACCTGATGTCAAAACGCAGTAAAAGTCCAGTCAAATCGTGACTATATAAAATATCACAAACTTCAAACGAGTCACCGATTATTAAAGGTTTCATAGTTTTTTATCAGAACGCTCAAACAGAAATGCAAACTGGACGATGGATCGTCCGCGGAGGATGACTGAGGCCCAGTGTGAGATACAGAAGGATTATTTTGGACTATGAATTATGCAAAGCTGCTCTAGCACCTGTTTGTATTATTGGTACAATATTTTACCTTACAATATAAAACTCATTGAGCCATCCGTTGTTGTGACTTGGCGCTATATAAATAAACCTTCTGTCTTCTGTTCTGCTCTCTGTGTTTGTATCTGAAGTGGAAAATCATCGTCAGCGGGTCTCAGCCTGTCCAGCTGAACGAGAGCAGCAGATGGTTTACTCAGTGGTCACCGTGTACGAACCCGCCTCCTGTGAGTTCTGCCCGAGAAACAAAGCTGCCTTTTAATAATGTGGTTAATTACTTTATCAACGGTCTTCATTTTTGCACCTTTTCTTTTTTATGTTTATTATTCATTCTTTATTACATGATTATATTTGTTGTTTTGTCACATTAGTCTGAGGGAGCGTTTTACTAATATATTTACTTCAGTGAAAATATCAGTGACATACTAACGATGTTTCACTGACGTCGGGGCAGCATGAGTACGAGCATTTTTTTTTTTGCCGATGCCCGTGATGCCCCCCCCACCACGATGCCACCCCGGGCAACCGCCCGTGTCGCCCGTATCTAAAACCGCTACTGGCTCAGTGTGTTGAGCGGGCGACTACATACCATACAGCTGACAGCAGCCAGCCCAGGTCCCACTCTGGCCCACGCTTTCCTGTCCTTTATTCTCCGTGTCTATCAAATAAAGCTGAAAGAGGCCAAAACAACTATTTAAATGGATAATCTAGTCTGCATATGATCAGAAATTTAAAGGACTCAACGTCTGTCTTAGTATGAGCGACTGAGCCCATAAACTCATCACAGTTGGTGAGGCAAAGGGTCATTTTCCTGTAGTCTGCTTTAGGAATTTAAGTCTTTTCCCAAATACATGTATCGCCCCCTGGTGGCAATTAGAAAGAATCCATGTTTCAGACACTTTTCATACTCGGGAGCTACGTCCATCTTTTATGCTGTCAGAGAGATCGACTGAAGGGCTTCACCAAAGCCCAGTATGGGATAAAGGAGGATTATTTTCCACTGTGAATCATGCAAAGCTGCCCTGGCAGTAATTAGCAGGTATCAGTGGCTATCTACACAGTTAATGCATGCAGCCTGACATCAAGTTAGCTACCCTAAGCTAACACTCCACCTTCTCGCCCAAACATGGTCACTTCTGTTTCCAAAAACCAGCACGGTTAAAGCCGAAAGACTGATGCTGACGATTAAAACCAGTCAGAAACCAGTGGGTGATGTCACAGTGGAAACATCCATCTTTTATATACAGTCTGTGGTTTTCCTCCAGAAAAGGTTAAAAACAAACACAGTTTGCTCAGTGTTTGCTCATTTTCTACTTTAGCTCAAACTTTCTGTAATTGCTGCTGTTTGTCTTCAACAACTCATAACTTTTATATTTACCTGATTTTTTTTCTGTTCTCGTCTCTGCACCTGAAGTGGAAAATCATCACCGGCAGGTCTCAGCAGGAAGAGAAGAGGAGCTTCAGGAGGTTTATTCAGAGGCCATTTCTATATCCTGTGAGTCCTGTGAGAACAGGAAGTTATTATCTCTGCTGACCTTATTTGACATTGACAGAAGCAGCTTCATTCACACAAGCTGCTCCCAGACTTATTGTGACTCCTGCAGAGTTCAGCTTTTACTTTGAAACAATACTTCAAAGTACTGTTTCGAATTTTCACTTAGTGCAGCTATTTTCAGATAAATCAGCTTCCTGCATGCAAACTACACGACAACAGCAACCTGCCAGTGACCGAAGCAATCACAAGGAGGTTTTTGGTGAAAAAGCATAAATCTGTTTGCAACCGATTCTCACCCAGTGACAGCCGGCAATCTCCAGCAACCAGATGCCAACTGGTCTCTAGACGCGTCAGATGGTTTAACCGTGTGGTTCAGATGAAACACAACCCGTGGTCATTCTGGTGTGTGGACGCTGTGTCAAACAGACCTGAGATCAGACTTTAACGGCTGAACTGTTCTTTGTTTCAGGCGACTTGTACTCTCCAATGAACATCCACGACTGAGCGAGGTATTAAAAACATCTCTGATTAACTTATAAACATATACTATGAATAAACAAAGAGCATCAAGTGTGATTCAGATGTGTGTTTATTTTCAGGAACAGCAGAAAAAGTCAGACTTGCCAAACAACCTGAATTTTGAAAGTCACACCTCGACGTTCGTCCAGACTTGGAAACATCACGAAGCTGTTCTGTTGCTCAGCAACGTGGAGCTTTTAATTCAGACATTGTCTCCAGCCTCCGTCATTGTCGCTCACGCTTCACCTGGTCCAGCTCCACCGCTCAAACTACCCAACACTCGCACGCCGCTCCTGTTCTTGCTCCCCATCGCCTGCTTTCAGCTAACCTACTGTTACTCGCCTCGCAGCTGATGCCTCGCAGGTGAACCCTGTTAGATGTGGCAGATTCGTGTCTCCTCCCGGGATCGAGCGGGGGTCTTTCATTGTTAGACAAATGTGTAAAAACACTGAACATCAGGTTTCATGTTTTTTCGTTAATAAAGTTTTGTTCAAATAAGAATCACAAGAAGTTTGTTTTATTATTTTCCATCAGAGCTTTTAATGTTTGATGCTGAGTTTGTGCTCAGCTCTTCGTTTCCTTTGTTTTTATTGTTCTTATTCTCACACACATCTTTATTATTCACACTATTTTCAATATCAACAGATCATCCTCGCGAGGTCACATGATCACAGCCTGCACTTCCGCTAATGTCCGCTAACAGCACAGGTGTGCCTGTGTGATGCTCACATGGCTGCAGGCTGATAACCATGTTAGAGCTGCTGATAACAAAGAGAAGATTAAAGTTGATATTACAGATCTGAGTCGTTCATTTTGTGTATTTTACTGTTTTTTCCTGCTTTAAATGTCCTTTAAAGCTCTGAACCAGGAGGCGTTTGTCTGCGTCCAACAAATGTCCAGCAGGGGGCGCCAGAGATCGATTTAAACACCGGGCTCAGAGCGCTCAGTGGAAACGGTCGGAGGTCTCTCTCACTTTGTTTTCCGTCATGCGTCTGAGCGTCAGTGTTAATAACAATAATGTGTTTGATCAGAGCTGCAGCAGCACTGAAACAGCACAAAGCCAAAGGCCCAGAGCAGGAAGTCCCACTGTGACTCCAACTCATCCCACAGAGGACCGACGACCCACACCACACAGACTTATGTGGCCAGCTTTGTGAACCCTTTTGGGTTTCACAGCATTTATTTTCAATTCATGTCACATTTGTGACTGTGGTTCATGTCAAAGCACATATCATTATCGTTACTATACAGTTTAGTTGGTATCACAGGTCATTTAGCTGGTTTTGTTTCAGGTTTGATCTTTTTACACATTTTACTGGTTTTATGTGAGCTTTTCATAATATTTTAACGAAGTCAAATGAAAACTCAGAGATGATTTATTTACAGCAGCGCAGGAATGAAACTGCAGGAAGTTCGTGTCACCTTATTTGTATGCGGAGGAAGGTTTGCTCTGCAGTTATGAGTCACGAGCACGTGCACACTCCCACAACACATAAGTACAGTACAACGCTGAGAGCAAGAACACTGAGGTTTGGTTTCAGGCAGCTAAGGTGAGGACAGGGGAGAGGGGGCAGGTCCTTTCCTCCAAACAGAGGTCAGAGGTCAGAGAGAGATCCAGTAAGGAAGCAGAGCGGGAGAAGCACACTGAGCGTTTGGTCAGGAGATAAAAAGTAGAGCCGTTACCACTTGACATAACTACAATCCAACAATCCAGTGACGCAGGAGAGAGGAGTTCGGTACTGCAGGGGTGACACGGATGCTGTGCTTTTATTTTGGTAGTTTGGTTTGTTTCAGCAGGTTAAACTAGCTTCAAGATAAAAAGCCAAAACCCTTTGTGGGTACAAGAGCGGATGTTGTGGTTCATGTGAGGCTGGGTTGGGGTTTGATTCCTCGGCACATGTGTGCTGTCGTCATGTGAAACCAACGCGCAGCATCGTCCGGTCAGTTTCTGCCCGGCTGGTTTTCAACCTGAACTCCACAAGATGCTGCAGCTTTGAGCTTCACTTCCTGCTGCTGCATGTGTGAGTGTGTGTGTGTGTGTGTACTTGTTTGGACATCTTTGTGCGGACAGAAAATTGGCGTGCCACTATACTGGAGGGGACAAAGTCCCCACGAGTCTGAAGCATGTTTGAGATTCAAAGTGTGGTTTTAGCTGCAGGGTCACAGTTCGGTTTATTTTCATGGTTAGGCATTATGTCAATCAAACGTCCTCAGTAAGACATGAAAACGAGTGTGTGTGTGTTTCAGTTCATGTTGGTATGTGTTTAACCACCTTGTGGCCACAGGATGTGGTTGAAAGTGTGAAGCAACAGTTGTTACGTCGCTATGGGAACATGAAAGGTGTTAAAAAACACTTTCGGAGTTGAAGAAAAGACGTTTTTGTCGTTTTTGCAGCTTGTTTGTCTCTTTGAATTTTCCAGCTTGTGCAGTGGCGCATGGCGGTGCAGACCGTGAACCACCGAAGGCCCAGGATGAAGGACGTGTTGTTGGCAGAGCCGGGTCGGGGCACACGGGCTGTTCTGGGCCTCGCTTTCCGTGCAGGCTGCTTTCAGCAACACCAGCTTACAAAAACCCACCGCTCACCTGCCCGCTGCCAGCAGGACAGCACACGTCAGTGTTAAAACCCACAAACACAGCACAAAACGTATGTGTTACTTAAGGTGAAGCTCCGACAGTCTCATCGCTTCTTTCTGTAATCGTTCAAATGGAGATTCATGAAAAGGCCGCACGCAGCTTCCATTCAAACAGGATCAGGTGTGACGCGCCCTAAATGGAAAATCAGCTGCATTTGGATGAAGATGGATTCTGCCTGTGCTGGTTTTGTGGAGCCACGTGTGGTCAGATAGTTACATGAAAAAGACTCCAACGCACAAACGCCGTCATGAAAGTGGCTCCAGTCTAACGAGCCAAACTGTTGTAAAACAAGCGCAGCCTCTACTGCCTCCAGGCTGGCTGCAGCTCAGGTGGTGGAGCAGGTCATCTACTAACCAGAAGGTTGATGGTTTGATCCCAGTCTGCTCCAGTCTGGTTGCCAAGAAGAAAAGCGCTATATAAGAATCAGTCCATTAACATTTAGTGTCGAACTCCAGGCCTCGATCGCCGGCATCCCACAGGTCAGCACACCTGAATCACATGATGAGTTCATTACTGGGCCTCTGAAGAACTTTAAGACATGCTGAGGAGGAAATTTAGCCTTTAAATCAGCTGTGATTTATTCAAGGACGCATCTAAAACCTGCAGGACGCCGGCCCTCGAGACCGGGAGTTGGACACCCCTGAGCTACAGAGCACGAACAGTTCTGCCCTCCGGCTGTGTGACGCTGCGGCGTGACCGTACGTCGATCACTTGGACGTCTTAAAGCACAGGTGTCCAACTCCAGGCCTCGAGGGCCGGCGTCCTGCAGGTTTTAGACGTGTCCTCGATCCAACACAGCTGATTTAAAGGCTAAATGACCTCCTCAACATGTCCTGAAGCTCTCCAGATGCTGCTAATGAACTAACCATTTGATTCAGGTGTGTTGACCCAGGGTGGGATGTAAAACCTGCAGGACGCCGGCCCTCGAGGCCTGGAGTTGGACACCACTGTCTTAACGTCTCTGAGGACGCTGCTGGAGGCAGACGCAGCTCCATCACAGGGACTGCAGCTTGTGAAACTTCATGCTCGGTGCTGCAGTTGCTGCTCAGGCGTACCTCGGTCGAAGCAGCGCCTCCGTGAACATTACTGTGCTTCAGCCCTGCGCTCATGTTCACATGAGACAGGAAGTCGAAGCTGTCTGTGGTTATTGTGTCATTGTCTGTTCTATATCAGTCAGTGAGTCACTTAATGCTTACTTTGACCAGCGCGGCAAGAAGGATGACGTATTTTAGAGGTAAAAGTATCACGAAGACTCTTGAGACAGCGACGGGGGTTTATCCTTTTCTCAGCAACCCCCCACATAACCCCCACCGTGGGAGTAATCTCAGACAGCGCCTGAAGTCTTCACCTGTGAAAGGGCATTCTCATTTTCTGTTGCAGTGACGTGCGCTGAATTTACAGAAAGGGAAGCAGAGGAGCTGACGGCCCACCCACAGACACAGAGAAGCTTCCACTGCTCACCTACAGACCGCTGGACCAGACGGAAACACGCTGGCTCGCATCAGCAGCGCTTTTATATCGTAGCTTTGAAGCATCCACAGAATCGCCCCGTACCACGTATGATGTCACACACCTTATTAGGATTTACAAAAAGCAAACCTCATATGAGGCTCGGGAGAGGAAGTGAGCGTCAGCGGCCACGCCAACATCACGTCGGCAGCAAACACACATCCTCTAATCCTGCCGTGTTCAACATGTCCTCTGTGTGGGACTTTTCCCATCAGTATAATTCAATAGTCCTCACATAAAACTTTATATTACTGTCAGATTAGACTCAAGAAAGAGCTGCTGCGGACATGAAAGTGACAGAAACAACTGCAGCCTCGCAGCAGGCCGGACCACAGCAGCATCTTCAGTCTGCAGCTCAGCTGTGCTGATGTGCGTCTCCTTCTCCTTCAGGTTTACTGCTTCTGACGCCGCTGTCTGAATTATGAATGATGCTCTGAGAGCATTTTAGTCGAAGACTCCTCCAGCTCCCGCCTTCTGAAACAGAGACGTCACCGTTTGATCACAAACAGAGTCCTTGAAACAAAACCAGCCTGAGACTAAACAGAAAGATAAAAACGGACTCGTTAGAGCCGGCGATAGAAAAGCATTCTCACGTCTGTCTGCGATGTTCTGCCGTCACACAGTAACGTTGTCGCATCAGCGGCTCGTGATGCTGCAGCTTGTCAAGTGTTCTCGTGGAGCCGGGTGGTGCTTCCCTGTGGTGGTCTGAGCATCTCTGTGACTCGCCTGGCTTCTCCGGGTGGCGTCCAGCTTGCACTGAGAGTTCACAGCTACATGTGCAGTGTTGGGATTGAGAGTTAGTACTTCCAGTCTGAGCTGGATCCGAGTTCAAGTGTCTCGGGGCCTCCTCTATGATGAGTTGGTGACGCCTCTGTAGTGACGTGGACGCCGTACCGGCCTGTGGTGGTAAAAACAAAGCTGTCGACTCAGAGGTCGATCCACGCCCCCACCCTCACCTTTGACTGGGAGCTCTGGATGGTGACTGGAACAGGCACCACCTCTCAGCTCTGTGGTGCACAGAAGTTTAGCATTTATCACCTGCACAGGAACACGATCTGTACTCGTGAACGCGGCACAGAAACATGATGTGCTTAATGATTGATTTTGTACTTCTAAAGCACAACAGCTCAACTGTAGCTCCTCCCATTTCTGGTCATGTACAGAGCTGATGTAGTGAACCTGAGCTGCATCCATCGCAGAAGCGCAGAAACCTCGTGTCCTTCTGTGTGTCCACGAAGATCGAGTTGAAATCAGAAAAATTCGTATTCGCAGCTCAGCCTGAGAGAGTGTGATTAATGAACTTCAGCTCGTTTTCTGTTACCTCAGGATGCAGGCGAGCATCACCGCCCTGTGTGTGTTCAGACGACTGACGTAGTTTACTCCTCTATATTTATCTCACTGTTGTCTCGTGAGCTGGTCTGCACGTCTGCACACTCTTTAAAACGAAGGTCTCATGTTTCCTGCTTAAACGTGAAATATTCAAACAGAAAACAGAGAAAATGGTGCTGAGCTCTGAATGGAGGAGTGTGTGTGTGTGTGCGTGCGCGTGCATGTGAGCGTGTGCGTGCGCGTGCATGTGTGCGTGAGTGTGTGTGTGCGTGTGTTCAGTTTAAAGGGAAACGTCCTGACAGCAGCTCTGTTGTCCTGCTGCTCGGGAACATTCGTGCCTCTCTGGAAGCTGCTGCTGCAGTGCTTCCTGACAGAGACCACACCTCCACTCAGCCCACAGGTCAACGCTGACACCTCAGCCACCCAAAAACCTGCACACACAGGATGTCTGCTTCAAAATAAAGGCCAAACAAACACAAGCAGACTCACAGCATGTTTCAGTCAGAAAACAACATAAAGTCCAGCGTTATCAGGCACCACTCATGATTGTGTGTGTCTGCTGCAGCCGTCTCAGACTGATTAAAGTTATCTTATAAATGACTCTCACATGTAAAGGGAAATAACAGAAACCACAATATTACAATGACATAAATAAAGATGGGATTCAGTGATATTACTGACTCTCTAGCATCTGTTTAATTTCCTGTTAGGTATCCTAACAACAAACTATGGTCTTATCAGAGATCTCCCCACATTATTTTCTGAATCATGATGGATCATGAAGTATCTGATGGAAAATTAAAAGAAGCAAATTCACCAACAAAACGAGAGCCGTGTTTGAGTTAGAATAAACACCTCAAACATCAAACTTGACGTTCAGCTTTAATATAATTTTAATTGATCATTTTAACTTATTTTTATAAATCAAATTTCATTTATTATAAAACAAGCAACAATAAATAAATGAGATAAAATCACCACAACCTGCAGTTCCTGTGATGTCCAGCAGGGGCAGCAGAGAGTCAGTCCCCATAGACTCCCATGTTAAACTTTACAGCAAAGATATAAACTGCTTGGTCTCTACAGATTCCCCCTTCATAACAACTGTAACCGAGTAATTGATTTTTTTATCTGTGAGTTTTGAGACTTAAATTTATGGGCGTGGCCAGTCATTGACTAACAGCTGGATGGTCACAGGGTGTGGCTGGAGTCCCTGAACTGGACCTCTGCACGGTGTTTGTGCCGCTGGAGCATTTTGGAGAATTTTTAATGACATCATGTAGCCAATAACATGTCTGCTGTGAGGTCCTATACTAACAGAGTGTTCAAGAAGGCGGAGCTCCAGTTTTTAGTGACTGAAATTCAAGGATTTCACTGAGGGTACACCAAAGCTTTGGTGATTGTTGAGTCATATACGGGTGATGTATGTTGAGCTTGACACATGAAAGAAACGCAAAAGCAGAACACGACATTTTATTCACAGAGGATGATGAAATGACCAGAATTTACACGAAAATCGAACGAACTGTGATTTAAAATAAATGTTAATGACCCAATCTCAATGATGTGCGCGCAAAGTTTCTGTCAGAGTGGCTCACCTGTGAAGGAGGAGAGTGATAAGATGTTATTGAACACTGATTAGCAGACATATGTGTGTGTGGATGTACACTAATAAGAAAACAAGGCTCTAAAATGTCCAAAACCAGGGGGTGACGTCAAAGTGGTGGTGTCCATCTTTATATACAGTCTATGGAACTCATAAAAATTGATATTTCAGACACACTCAGAAAAATACACTCAAAAAACAAATGAAATTAAAACATGCTACTGTTATTATACTGAAAATATATGAATACACACTGAAGTGTTTTGAGAGGACGGGGTTTTGTCGGTGCTTTTATTATGAAATATATCCCGGAAGCAGTCGCGTTTATCTGCTGCGCGTTGACGTCAGCGATAAAAACAGGGGCTGTGCCGTGTCGCGCGGTCGACGGTGACTTTCCGCTGCGGTTAAACTCGTTTAAACGTTTCATTTACCGTGCTGTTTACCGGCATCATGTCTCACACCGTCATCACCACGACAACAACCACCAGGACATCCGGGGAGAGCGGCCTGAACCTGGGCTACACCCAGACCATCCCGGGACTGCTCAAGATCGGACAGCTGGTAAGAGTCGGTCCGGTGGACAAACCCCGGGGCTTTACCCGGTTCTACCCGGGTTTGTGTGCGCCTGGTTTTCTAAAGATTTAGACACGAGAAACTTTAACTGTGAAATATTTAAACGACTGTTGTTGTTATTGATCGGCCTGTGATGCTCGGAGTGATCGGCTCCTGATGGAGAAATATTGATTTTCGTAAAAACTTCCATCCAGACAGGGACGGGCGAACAGAAAACGGGGCCCGGGGCTCAGAGACAGCTACAGACCCCCAGGCTTTTACAGGGGACCTCTCCAGCTGTTTTACGTGTCCTCGTGTTATTATAATAGCACCGTTAGACCCACTCAGAAGGCACTTTATTAGGTACACTTTACTGGCACCAAACATTTGGATCCAGTTTTTCCTTCAGAGATGTTTTAATTCTTCATGGCTCAGAATCAACAAGCTGCTGGAAACATTTCTCAGGGGCTTTGGTCATGTGATCACAGTGAGATGATTTTGTGACATGGAGCGTCATCCTGCTGGAAGCAGCCAATCAGAAGATGGTACACTCTGGTCAAAAAGGGATGCCACACTCAGGCAGGCTGTGGCGTTTCGGTGAAGCTCTTACCGCTGAAACAGGCCAGAGTGGATCCACACTTTCATGCTGCTTCCTCAAACTCTGACTCCATCATTGACGGTTGCAGCAGAAACTGAGACTCATCAGACCAGGCAGCGTTTCTCTGATCACCTGGTGTGGTCGTCTGCTGCCGTAGCCCATCTGCTCGATGTTCCACACGTTCATTGATGCTCTGCATGCGATGGTCGTAACGAGTGTTCATCATGATGATCTGACACCCTCGTGTCGGTGTTGTTCCCACATCATCATCATAAATGTTGTTCCAGGTTTAACATTGCAAGTGACCAATCACATTGTTGTGATGTCACACTTTTGCGACTTCGTAAAAAAAAGCGCTGTAAAAAAAAAGTCTGCGTAACGGCCTCTGTCCTCCGATGCAGCGATTTGAATCTTTGCATTTCAGGATGCTGTTCTGTAACAAACGGTAAGATTTATGCATGTTGTCCTTGCAACATTGGAATTTCGTAAATGAATGAATCGCTCGGCTTGCAAAAGTATGACGTCACAACAATGTGATTGGTCAATGTTGAACCTGGAACATTTATGATGATGATGTGGGAACAACACCGACACGAGGATGCCAGATCGTGCTGTATTCGAGGTCCTGGTGCCTTCCTGTCAGCTCAGAAATTGGTTTCTGACACACTCAGACCAACAACCATGTTCAGAGTCACTCAGGTCGCCTTTCTCCATCATTCTGAACTTCAGCAGGTCGTCTCAGTGAGTCACTGCTATGTGATTGGCTGATATTTGTGTTGGCGTGCAGCTGAACAAGTGTACCTAATAAAGTGTCCGGTGAGTCTGACCGTCTGTGTAAAACCTTTAAAGGGCGATCGTGGCTCAAGAGTTGGGCGTTCGTCGTGTAATCGGAAGGTTGCCGGTTCGAGCCCCGGCTCCGACAGTCTCGGTCGTTGTGTCCTTGGGCAAGACACTTCAGCCGTTGCCTACTGGTGGTGGTCGGAGGGCCCGGTGGCGCCAGTGTCCGGCAGCCTCGCCTCTGTCAGTGCGCCCCAGGGTGGCTGTGGCTACAATGTAGCTGCCATCACCAGTGTGTGAATGTGTGTGTGACTGGATATGTAAAGCGCTTTGGGGTCCTTAGGAACTAGTAAAGCGCTGTATAAATACAGGCCATTTACCATTTAACGCCGTCTCAGAACAGACCTGCAGGAGTGAAGCTCGCCTCCTTCATTATTTCTGAACACGGTGGTTTGTATGCAGTTTCCTATGTGTACTCCAACACGTGTACTCCAACACGTGTACTGTCAACAGTCTGAAACGTGTTCCTCTGAGACCACGACGCTGGAGGGTTTGGTAATATTCTAATATTCTTTGAACTAAAACAAAAACACAAATCGGCTGCTGAACGATTACTCAGACCCAACAGCTGTTTGACCCAGAACAACCATGTTTACAGCTTTCTGCCACATTTGGCCTGGTTGGTTCAGGCTGTGCCGTCACATCAGGAGCAACTCCTGCTTATGTGAGCTAAATATCAGAGTTTCTGTGGCAACAGAGCAGGGCTCTGGAGTGCCACCAGTTTTTTAATGGTGCAACTAGAAAGAAAAAAAAGGTCTCTGCAACTCTGAACGTCTCCGTGTGGTCAGACACACATCATGCCCCTATCGTGGTCTAAACCAATCAGAGACAGTCAGGGGCGGGACCTCTCTGATATGGATATCGAGTCATTAAGTCCTGAATGGACTTTTAAATATAAACGTATTTTGCCAGAAACACCAGAATCTCAGGTTAAAGCTCACAAACTATTTCAACAACCACCAAAGTGTCCCCCCCCCGCTGCCTTTCAGCAGCAGGCAGGTCGTCAGAGGAGCCGATGTGACGAATACGTTTAACGTTGCCTACAGCATTACCAAAGAGAGCCACGCACTTTAAGGACAAGCATAAGATTGTTAGTTAATCATTTGCAAATGAATATTGTCTGTGACATCAGTTTCCCCTTTAAAAGTGCACATGTAAAACTGCAGCGTTAGGCGATGTGGTTGAAAGCTTTGGGTGCGCCTAACTTTTGTGCTGATGCGCCTAAGAAAAACATTTAGTGGCAAAAAGTTAGTGTAGAGCCACAGAGCCAATCAGAGCCACAGCCTGCACACATCCCCACACAGCGTTTACCTGAGCTGAAGCTGCCAGAACCAAATGTACCATTTATTTATTTATTTATTTATTGTCTGAAAATAAAAACTCATTTTACATTTGATGCCAGCAAGAAGTTTTAAAAAGCTGGGACGGGGAGTGAAAACATGATGAGTGTGACATCTGCAAACAGTCCAGCAGTGACATTTTCACAGTGTGTGGAGCTCATGACAAACCGGCCGATCCTGAGGTGGAAGTCGCTGCACGCGCTCAGGAGCTCTTCTGAAAACCGTCGGCCGTGAACGCGGCGCATCGCTTTCTTCTCTTTTGCTTGTTTAAACAAGCAGATGCAAAAACATGTGATGCACGTCCTCAAACCGCTGCTCGCCTCTAATGCAAAGGAAGCACATATTAAAATGAATTTCCCTTTTGCCAGATCTCCCTGCTCATCGCCTTCCTGTGTGTGTTCTGCACTCGCGGCTGGCCCAGCTGGCCGGCCTTCCAGTACTTCGAGGTGGTGACGCTGTGGTTCCTCGTAGCCTTCCTCATCTTCTTCCTCATGCACCTGTGCAGGCTGCAGACGAGGATGCCCTGCATCAACTGGCCGCTGACGGTAAGAGGAGCGACGCTTCCATCCGTCTGTGTCGGTCTCGCTTCTGCATTTCAGCCAAACTTCTGCATCGAAGACTTGAGCGTTTGATTCTCAGCGTAGCGTAACAGGAAGCTGCTGTTATGCAACGCAGAGAAGCCAGAAGAACCCAAATGTTCCTCTGGCTTCTCTGTGGAGTTCAAGGAAGGAAGAGAGCTTCTGATGTGCGGATGCTTGCAGTGCACCAGCAGTCCCTCGTTTACCTTCCTGACCAGTCGGCCGTGAGCAGAGGTGATTTTCAGAGCAAATCTCAGACTTTTGATCAAAATGAAACAAATCAGCTGCTGCAAATTGTTCCTTAACCTTTTGAGAGCTTTGTGACCTTGAAAAGGTTCATGAGCACCAAACGTGCTGGGAGATCTCAGCCTGAGACGAAACATCACCCTGCAGCTGTTAGTCGCTCGGCTCAGATTTATGCTTCCACACATGGCGAGACTTCCTCTTCCTGTTCTGTTGAATCCAGAGAAATGTTAAACATTGTGAGATGATTGCTGATCTTCATGTGGACGCTGCACATATATGCAGTCTGCTCAGCTGTAAGCAGTACTAATAAAGCTCCACAGCAGAGCACCTGCCTCCATGTCACCCGACCCCCAGCATCCTCTGCACATCTGTACGCACATCTGTTCAGCAGCGGTCAGGCCCTTGCTCTTATTTTGAAAGTCCAGCAGCTGCGGTGCAGGTCTGGTTCCTGTGCTGAACTCTCAGCGAGCTCATCCGGCTGCAGGATGAGAGACGTGCTGGAAATTAAAAGCACTTCCTGTCCAGCGGTATTTATTAATGAATCTATGAAAACTCGTGCGAGTGAAACGGGACTTGAAGCTCCGGCAGAGTGAATGTTTGCATCCTGGTTTCAGAAGCAGACCCGACTTTGAAGCCTTCACTAAAGCGGAGCTCTGAGGAAGGCTCGGAGCTCCTCTGTGGTGGACACGAGGTGCTGACAGATGCTGAGAAATGTTTATTGTTCCTCTGCTGTTTCAGGAGTTCTTCCATTACTCTGTGGGATGCATCCTCATCCTCATCGCCTCCATCATCGCCTCGGCGAATAGCGGTGGAGTTTCAGCGCTGGTGGCCGGATCGGTACGTAAGCGCACAACTGCGAGACTCGCGTTGTGTCACTTTGCAGCAGACCAGCTGTGTGTGGCTCCTGCAGACCGAGTCCTCCCTCTGATCACGCAGGACGTCACATTAAGTTCTTTCCTGAGAACAGAAATCTGGTCCTGCCTGAACTTCTCTGAGCTGAGTGCGATCCGTCAGTAGACTTGAGCAGCTTTACTTTGAAAGGTGTTTGTAACGCATTGTGTGTTCGTTCACAGGTGTTTGGATTCATAGCGACGTTCCTGATGGCCGTGAACTTGTGGACGTCTTACAGCGTGGCTTGTGGGCCTCAGTCTGGTAGGTGCTGTCCTTCACCTGCTTCTGGTCTGAGCCTGTTACCTGCTCACGTGGTTTTGGGTTAAACGTCTCCAGCGCTGGGCGAGGGTGTCGTCTTTTTAACGCGCTGCAGAATCAAACCTTCATGGCCTCATCTGCTTTTTATGAGCACGTTTCAAGTGAAGCATGTTGTTAAATTGCAGTGCATTCAGGGACTAGTAAGCGTTTTGTGCTCAAAGTCGATGTTAGAGGCAGGAAATCGGACGAGCGTGAGGATTTGTGACAGTTTGGCTCAGAGCAGCTGCGACACTGCAGCTCCTGCGGGGCTCCAAGGAAGGAGCAGGGGTCACGGGGTCACGGGCCACCTCAGTCAGAGCATCAGTGCGAGGTGCTGCACAAACGGTCCAATCTGCAGAGGCTCCACCCACAGCACAGCCTCGATGGGTGCAGCCAAAGGGGGGCCGACACAACATTAGGCACACGGTCATTATGTTACACCTGACTGGTGCATATTTGTCCACAGTTGGACTGAAGGGGGCTGCGTACCACATTTAAAACATTGTTATCGTATAAATAATGCAAGCGTGCACCTCCCTGCTCGAGCTGAGTTCCCTGTGATAAGAGGAGGGTTTCCCTGAGGAATGCTAACGATGCTAACGATGCTAATCAGTTAAAAGTGCTTTTTTTTTCCAAACAGTGAGCCAACTGTTTTCTTCGAGCCACATCCAAAGATGTGAGGCCGATCCACATGACAGCAATTACTTCCACTGCCCTGAGACTCTAACACTCTCTCCCCGCATGTTTCTCCCATCATGCTTTTCTGCAGCCATGTAAAAAGCGTCCCGTCATGATGGAGTCAGATGGCTGTGTTGGCAGTTTGCTGTGTCCTGGTTCTTCTCTGCCAAGCGACCACCTGGATAAATCGATGTGATCATAACTCTTACTGCAGAGGAGCGCCGACGCAGCACCGGCTGGGCTGGACAGCAGTCAGTGTCATTCTTTTACTTCCTCGTTAAATCGGACCGCTGTGGTCACGTTTCCATGGTAACGGTGCTCTGGGTCACATTTGAACCATCGGTAATCCTCATTCATGAACGACAGCACAGTCACCTGGAATTGTCACCTTTATTATATTTCCCATCATTCCTGTTGTTTTCTTTCTTTGTCCTTAAGAATGAGGCGTGGGCTCTAAAGCGATGGCGCCCTCACACTGCTGTGTGCCATAAATGAGCGTGTCCTCACGGTTTACAGCGCCCATCCTTCTGCTCCTTTGAAACTTCCTCGAGCTCTGCAGAAGCAGTTTGGACCACAGATGCATTAAAATTACAGCAGTTCTACTTTAAAATATTAGTGTTGAAATATTTTTATCACTCAAACACGAGTTGCATGCTAATGTTGTTGTTAGCATGCTAAAAATTTACTCAGGGGCTGTAAAACAGCAGCATGCTAACAAATGAAACAGGTAAAACGTCGGCATGCCAACAAAGCAAAAGAACAAAACATCGTCATTTTTGGCGAGTAAAGACACGTGGCAGAAATCGTTATTTCTTTGATTGTCAGGAAGCCCGTGGGCGGAGTCTAACCTGCTGGAGGTTCAGTTTGTTTTAGCCAGCTGGGTCATTTTTAAAGATTCAAGGAAGCTGAAGACGCTGCATGTAAACAGTGCAAACCACACGCATGTAAACAGGTTGCAAGTTTTAATGATTGAAAAAATCTCACATTGATTATGTGGGTCAGTAATGATGTCATTGTTCATTTATATTACAAAACAAGCTGCAGATAAATATAAGAACCAGTTTGACTCATGGACACGCCCACTTACATTAAAGACAAATGTCTCCAGCTGTTCTGCTTGAGATGCTCGAAAACCCGACAAATACATCAGAAAACACGCGGTTCAGTTTGTGTCGCGTTAAATCAGACCACAGCTGGGAGCCGTGTGTCCCGTAGACACATGTACAGGAGATAAACCTGAATGTTTTTGTGTGTCGAGAGGTGTTCTGTGGGAAGCTCCAGTGTTTGATGTCTGCTTGTGGGATTTACTGACAATAAGAGAAATAAAGGCCAAAGCACAGCGTCTGTGTTATGGAGGAAGAACATGTAATATGTCACTGACGTGGATTCAATCTGTAACTGAACAGTTTAGAGACGTTTCAGCAGGAACTGCAGATTATTGTAATTACTCTTTTTGTTCAGCTGTCCTCGGTGCTTAAAAGAACCAAACTTTTAGCCATTTGAATTTAAAATTCAGTCTGAATTTTGTATTTAAAAAGCACATCTGTGATTATTTTAGAGGATGCCAAAAGAGAGCGATGTATAAATTATATCAGGATTAAAAATGAACTGTGTGGAAATCTGTGCAGATTAATAAATGTAATGACATGGATTCATTCAGATTATCCAAATATTCACGTGATTAATGATCAATGATACTTCGTTCAGACGCGCTGAGATGGATTCAAATGAACCAAAGAGATTAAAAGTGTGTATCTATGGACAGACGAAGACATATTGTAGTAAATATTAAACATCATCCATTTAAAAGTGTTTGGATTTATAATTATATGTTGGAAGCTACATTTTTGGAGAATGTGTGTTTTCCAAAAGAAGTCATTGCAACGCCACATCAGTGAACGCACAGACGAGCTAACAATGAAAAGATGCTGTAAATATTCAATGTGCTGCACTGAGCGCAGCGTGTTAGCCGTTTTACAATCGTCCGACTGTTTAAGCACAATCTCTGCGTACCTCTCCCAGCCCGTTCGTTCTGATCATAGTTATTTAATCTGTGCTTTCACTCAGTGACAGAAAACTTTTATTAATCTGCACACGGTGACGTCCACTCCCGCTAACTGCTAGCTCCGACCGCATGCAGCATCTCTGGGCTGTCAGCTCTGCAAACATCTCTGATTGACTCAACGCTCAGTTGAACTTACGTGGAAAATGAAGTCACACCTCTGAACCTAAAAACTTTAACGTGAACAATCGTTACGAATCGAGACAGAGACGCCAAATGTGGCAGGTAGCCAACGTTAGCCGAGACGTTAGCTTACAGCTAAGTGATTATTAAAACAAATTGAAGAGACAGAATTAAGAGTTTGTTGAAAATGGTTAAACCATGCTTATGTTTTCTGTTGACTGTGCATTACTGATACATAGTTAACATTTTATTAAATGGAATTTAATGAAGAGGTTAATATAGCAGCACTAGCTAACAAGCGTGACCTAGCATGACTATTGTTGATGCCACGCCCATTTTTTCTCGGCTGCACTGCCGATCTGATTGGACAGGAGGGGAGTTCATGCTAACATGTCAGTGTTCACATGACAGCTGCTGCTTGTCTTATTGGTCTTTAATAACAAAGTGCCATTTATTGTTTGATTGTTTTTAGCGATTAATCCCAGTTTACAGGTGTGCAGATAAACTGCTGTGAACGTCTTGGAGGAAAAACACATTTCCAGTTTTTCTGCTGCGTGTTCTTCATAGAACCCAAACTGGTTTCGCTTTAATTCTTAGAATAAAAAGGCTCAAAGTTAGACCCTTTTCTGCCACCTGTCGTTAACAAACGAGTAAAACCATTCGGTGTGTAACGATAATCCTGAGATTACTGCCTTACTGTGCGATGCTTCTGACTGTGCACTGAATGTGTCTGAAATTTCCTCTGAAGTAGCTCAGAGCACCAAATGAAGGCCTGACCTCTAATTGGATTCAAACTGAATGTTAAACTGTGGAAGGTTTACACAGTACTTTGTAGTACATTTAAATACCCGTTAGTGTCTGATCCTGGAGCCTCTACACACTGTGTGACATCGTAACGGGTTCCTGCTCGACTGGTCTGTGGGAACCGTCAGGATGTTCTAGTTGGTGTAGGAACTTGATGAAAGCATGTGAGCTTTTTGTACGAATGCTTTCAGCTTCAGACAACTTCATAAACTAACTTTAAAAAGCATAATTAGGTTGTGGTGGCTTAGCGGTGCAGCGGTTGGAGCTTCATGTTCTCCCTGTCTGGGTTTCCTCTCACAGTCCAAAGACGTAGGTGGGGTGACCTGTCCAGGGTACAAGCCCCGCCCACAGGGTTTCAGTAGTAAAACGTGCCACTGACTGAGACACTGAATAAGAGCGGTCACTCAGCTCTTCGTTATCTGAAGCTGGTCATGAAGTCATGTGACCCTGCAGGTAGAGACTGCGAGTTCCTCATACAGTCACGGTCCTGTTTGATAGGCTGCAGGGACTGACTTCACAACAGTGACATCACATCCTGCCTGCTCCCAGTGAGTCCGGTACGTCAGGGCCTGAACCCCTGAGGGTCGCACAGTGTGGAGGGGTTCCCGTCCCATTAACGTCACGTGTCTCATAAGCTTTATTTCACGCTGTGATGCTGTTCGTAATGGTGCACCATGCTCACTTGCTGTGCTCGCTGCCTCTTTGGTTTCCTGTCTGCACCAGCTTCATTTGTAAGAGTTTGGTTTCTTATGCACTGATAAGCTTACTGCAGCAGGCCGTTACATCATCGTGTTAAATCACAACACGTGAAAAGATTTACATTTGAGTTTTGTATGTATTTACTATTTCTATGGTTGAACTTTTACTATGCTGTTTTTCCAGTTTGGGATAAAATTCAAACTTTTCTTGTTTCTGTTTCCTTGGACTTATTTTTTTTACCCTAAAGCTGGGCTTTAATTTTCCGTCTGGATGTTTTGCGTGAATCCAAAACGAAGGTGTTTGTCAGTCAGAGTGGGACAGCGATGTGGTTTTCCTGAAGGCTATTTGAAGGCGTTGCTGTGAGCGTTTACAGTTATTTCCATGCCTCGAGTACTCTGATGGATCCGGGCTCCACCATAGACAAACCACACTGTTTACATTATTTATTTTGGCTCCAGCTTGATGATGATATTCTCACTGATGCAAAGTGACCTGATGTATGGCTGCGTGTCCACTGGGGGACAGAAACATTCATTAGACTGGCTATGAATCTGGACCGCTGATAATACATTACTGCTCATTACATTTTTCACTGTCGGAGGGAAACGACTCGGTCTCCAGGTGAGATTTGTTTGTACAAATGTTCCAGTTTAGTGGAAAGCAGCCAAAGCTCGTATGCAATTGGGCAAGACTTGGAAGTCTTCTAGTTGTACAAGTCTTGACCCTGTTTTCTACACATGCCACAGATTCATTTACAGCAGCACCAGGCTCAGGGAGGGGCGGGGCCAATCACTGTGATTGGTTGGTGAGAGAAGGAAGACAGGATGAAGACATGCTGTGGAGGAGAGACAGAGATTAATAACAGATATGATTCGATGCAGAGAGTCTGTGAACACATAGTGAGTGAGAAACATGACTTTCTTTAATCTCGAGTCTGTTTGTTTCATTTGAGACCAACAAAGCTTCACACATGGAAACATTTTACTCAACAGCAACTTTTAGTCTCAGGTCTATTCTTTCATTTTTAATGCCACTGATTGTGTTTCTACTACAGACTAAAGTCCTGCATACATTTGGTCGATTATTCAGCTCATATTAAATCTTTTTGTTTGAGCTGAATCCCGTCACTGCTGTTTCCTGTGATGACACACGGGGCGGCGCCAGGAAAAGCTGTAACAGCAGGTCGTGGAGCAGCCGTCCTAACAGCTGTTTCAAAGGTTTTCTTTCTCCAACGTTAAATTCTGATTGGACGTTTGCTTCTTAAAGTTCCCGAATCTGTGAATCGAATGTTTGAGATCGAGACTAGGATAAATGTATACACATGAGAGCGAGGAGCCCAGTGGACACGGTCACCTGGTAGTTCATTTAGTGTTTTCTCCAAAGTGCCTTAATGTTCTGTGGGTGTGGATTGGTCACTTGACTTCTGTGAGGAGCCACGATCAGGCTGGACTTGTGATTTTATTATATTACAATAAAAGATGTGTACAGTGTTTGAGTGACATCACAAACACGAGTTGTTTTTCTACATTTTTAAAATGTGTTCAAACTACAAGTTGTGATTTATTGCATGTTGTGAATTAAAGGCTCATTGCACCAGTTCTGTCTCTGCTAGTTTCATAGAACACGAGGAACAAACACATGAAAAATGGAAACAAAGTATTATTAAAGTTAACAAAATGATGCATTTATCTGTTTAGTAACGTCTTTGTGTAAAACAGTCATCAGTGTGTGTAGAGGTTTAGCATTTTGCTGTGGGTGGAAAAATCTGTGTGTAAAATAAATGCTTTCAGTTTTCGCTAATCTGATGTTTGAGGCACATTTTGAAAACACATGAAAGCGTTAGCGGCATGTAGAGAACCGTGTGGATTATTAGCAAACATTAGAAAGATAAAGAGTCCTAAAAGTTGTCCCTGTGGAAAACCCACAGCACTGTATCCATCCATCCATTCGCTTCCGTTTATCCTTTTCAGGGTCGCGGGGGGCGCTGGAGCCTATCCCAGCTGTCATAGGGCGAGAGGCGGGGTCCACCCTGGACAGGTCGCCAGTCTGTCGCAGGGCCAACACACAGGGACAGACAACCATTCGTGCTCACTTTCATTCACACATTCACACCTAGTGACAATTTGGATTATCCAATCAACCTGTCCCCACAAGCTGGATGTCTTTGGACACTTTATCCAATCCAACTTTATTTATAAAGTACTTTAACACAGCCAGCACAGGACCAAAGTGCTGTACAGCAGATATGTTAAGAAAAAAAATAAAATTTCAAACAGCCCTGTATTAAAAAACAACATAGAACCAACTAAAAACAGTTTGGGAGCTGCTACAGCAAAAGCACGATCTCCTCTAAGTTTACGCCCTGTCCGGGGTACATGCAGGAGCAGCTGATCAGCTGGCCTGAGAGAGCAGGTGGGTGTATGAGGCTGTAGCAGCTCAGAGAGATGAGATGGGGCGAGGCCGTGGAGAGCTTTAAAAGCAAATAAAAGAATTCTAAAATGAATCCTAAAAGTATTGGCAGCCAGTGAAGTGAAGCTGAAACGGGAAATGTGCTCAAACTGTCGAGTGCCAGTTAAAAGACGAGCTGCGGCATTTTGCCTCCTCTGTAGACGAGTAATATATGATGCGCTGACCCCAGTATAGAGTGCATTACAGTAATGCAGCCGAGTGCTAACAAAGGCGTGGATAGCTGTGAAAAACCTGCTTTAGCCAGCTGCCTCAATCTGACTGCCAAACGTCAGATCACAGTCACTTTGACCCCCAGGTTTGTGACAGCTGGTTTAACATGCTGGGCAAAGGAATCTAAATATTGGGGGCTACCAAAAACCATCACCTCGGTCTTTTTGTCATTGAATTTTAAAAAGTTAAGAGACATGCAAGCCTTAATTTCAAGACACTGAAGTAGTGGCTGTGTGGAGTATGTGTTCAGTCATCAGCATAAAAGGGGAATACAATGCAACTGAGTTAACTCAGTACAGAACCAAGAGGGGGCCGAGAACTGAGCCCTGTGGGACACCACACCACAGAGGACAGCACGGCACAAAAAGTTCACCCTGCCAAGCAGGACCTGAACCACTCCAGGGCCCCTCGTGCCCACCCAGTGCTCCAAACCAGAGAGTAATATGGCGTGATGCACTGTATCAAGCCAGCTGTCAAATCTAAAAGCACCAGAACAACACAGTCCCGAGCGTCAGGAGCTAAAAATATGTCCTTAAAACTTTGAACAGGGCTGATTCAGTGAAAGGGTTTAAAATCTGACTGGAAAACATCTAAAACATTTTGCTTTCCCAGGAAGGCCATTCATTGGCTGTGAGCTCTTTTCAAGACATTTGGAAAGAAAAGGTAGTTTGGAGATAGACCTGTAATTTACAAGAGTCATAGGATCAAGAGCAGGTTTTTTAATCAGGGGTTTGACTACAGCATGTTTAACATCTTTAGGGACAACACCTGACATCAAACTGTGGTTTGCTCAAAAAGCAAAGGTCCAACTGCAGTTAACACGTGTTTTAAGAGTCGAGGAGGGGCAGCATCGTTTGGAGACCCTGCAGGCTTAAAATGACCAACAGTCTCCTTTAAAGCGGACAGAGTCACCGGCTCAAAGACAGCAGAGCAGGAAGCAGAGACTGAGAGGTCATGAGCAGAAAGATCTGAGCCCTGGTGGAGGAGACCTTCTCAATAAAACAGCGTACAAACCGTTCACAGGCTGCAGACGAGGCCTCGATACAGTCGGAGCAGAGTTAATGGTCCTAAATAAAACACGTGTTGTGACAGTTTGACGGAATAATGTCAGATACGTGTTTTTTACAGTTGTGTTTAAAGCAGATGTGTAGACTGATGCTCAGTTTGATGGTACAAACGTATCAGGAGTGACATCATTGATATTTACTAGATACAGAACACAGTGAGCCTACACTGTTCACTGCATCACTCCATGCTTGCACTGAGCACCACCTGCTATCATGTATATATCTACTGAGCACTTTTCAGTTTTGCTTTCTTTCAGCGTTGTCTGACAGTATGTTTTGCACTAAGCAGCAATTTGCTAATGTTGTAAAGCTGCTCAACATTTGGAAATAAAACCCATTCTGATTCTGCACAAAGAAAGCTCAGTGGTGGAATCAAATATGACATTTCAGTCAAAATTCAAGGTATTTGTTTCTATTTCATATCATTTACGAGCCCTGTGTGAAAGCTTTAGTTACATTTAAGGGCAATATCCCAAAAATAAAGTCAGAGATTTGATCCGTGTGTGTTTCAGATGAAATGAAGACAAACTGATGCAGTAAATCTTCTCTTATTGATGACAAAACTGTGCAGCATAATTTACTTCAGATGTTGCAGATGTGAGAGCAGAGGCGGAGCCAGACATTTGAAACACCCGGGGCTTAGCCCTGAAGGGTAGTATGCATGTGGATTTTTTTTTCTTTTTTCTTTTTTTGGGGGAGGGGGGGGGGGGGTGTAGAAATGACTGAAGGATTAATTGGCTCTGTTTTGAGTTTTGTTCAAAAAAGAATGACTTCATATAGGGAAAAAAAGATATCACATATACAGGACACCTTAAACTAGTTTTTTAATTAAGCAGCAAGGCAGAACAAGGTCAGGGCTGCATCAAGACACGAGGACTAAACCCCAATTCAACCAGACCCAGAACTGATCCGGAATTAAAACAGGACTACAAGAGTTCAAAATCAGGACTACTTAGGATTTAACCAAGACAGAACCAGAATCAGAACTAGATGATAGTAGCACTAAAAATCATCATAGACCTGCACTACACTTATTTTTTAATTCTACCAAAGTACACTATGTAGATTCACAAAAGTTTATATAATTATTTAGCCTTGTTGTGCAAACAAGCCTGCAGAACTTAATAAATATAGAATTTGAAAAATAACAAACCTAAAAAGAAACACTAGGTACGAGATACATGAGTACCTATGATACGGTGATACTTTTGGTAAACAACCATTTGACTAACATGTGTGTCTCACCTGCTCTTGTTCATCTCTGTTCTGTCCTGTCTCCTCTCTCTCCTTCTCTGTTCCTCTCTCTCCCTCTTTGTGCTGACAATCATCAAATATACAGTTGAAACCAGATATTTACAAACTCTTCAGATAAAAACACAACACTTTTATAATTGTAACATCAAATCAGACTAAATGTTTATTTCTTTAGATTGATAAATATAAAAAACATATTTGTTAACTTTAAGAGTAAAGAGAGAAACTATCTGTATTTCTTAATTGCAAATGGCACCAAATTGTATTCAAACTGAGCCACACTTATGGAGCTCCACAATTCTTTTCCTGGTGTTTTGGTTGACATCTCTTGATGTTCCCATGTCACAGAAACAGGCTCTGTGTTTTGTCTTATATGCATCCACAGCTGTGCCACCAGTTTACTCACATGGACTCTACTAACCAATCAGAAGCTTCTTCAGCTCAGAATGGAATCATCTGGTTTTCTTATTAATTAACAAACTTAGTGTACATGTACTCCTAAATTTGATGAAAGTGATAAAAAATAGAAGCTCTGTCTCTCTTTATTCTGACATTTAACTAATTCAAAAGATATTTCAATATTTATCTAAAACAAAAGTTTACTCTAAATTGATGTTGTACAGAAAAAATGTTTTATGTTTTCTCCCTAAAGTGTATGTAAATATCTGGTTACAAATGTGAATATCCTGCTGTGTACTGAAATCCCTCTTGTTTTGCATAGAAATATACTGAACAACATACAAAGCATAATATATAAAATAACATTTACCTGAGTTTTTTCTTTGAAAGAAGCCTCTAATGTCCATTCTTATATTTCAGTACATAACTGAAACCGATTTAGTCGGGGAGGGTAAGAACTGAAAATATGAAATAAACACACGTAAGATAAGACTCTATTAAAAAAAAAAAAGCATTTGTTCGGCTTTTCATTTCGCCATTTGTTGATTCACTTGAAGAGCAAGTAACGTAATATTGGTCAAGTGATCAGTTTGATATCAATCTTTCGTGATTCACCGTCATTTGTACGGTATGAATGGTTTGCTTTGGTACCTGGTCAAACTTAAGCTCTCCTTAGTATGGCTGGCTCCGTTACTCCAACAGCGCACTCACAGGCACAAGAGCACCTGGCTGCAGCCCCGCCCCCTCGCTCAGTTGCTTAGTGCCTGAGCTCGGATCATACCAATATCAGGGGGGATTCACGCACAGTCGTAAATTCCCACTGTGTGCATTATGTGCTTCGAATATTGTGTGTACTTTTTGTTTTATACAGTTGTCAGCCAGGCATCTAACTATGAAAAAATTACACTCCAAAAGACCCCGGGCTTCTGACAAAACAACCCGGGCTTAAGCCCAGTAAGCCACCCCCACGCTCCGCCCCTGTGTGAGAGCATAAGCAGGCTGATGTTTGGAGGCTCTAACAGCAGAGAGATGATACAGAAACATCTTTAGAAAATACTGACACACTTTACAAATTTCCCACGTGTGGGACTAATAAAGGTTATCTTATCTTATCTTATGAAGGGACAACTTTGTGTCTAAATGAGCTGCACACTTTCCCCACTGAAACCAGCACAATCCCACTGATGAAAACAACATTTGAACTACATATATTCTGGATAAATCAAAGCATTATCAAAGTTGTCTGTGGTTCCCTTATTTTTCCTTGGTTCCCTCTCAGATCCTGCAGGACGAACAGCAGTGAGTGGTTCCTGTATGCAGCTGTTACAGGTTGTGTTGGAGATGCTTCTGCAGATACAGGAAGCAAATATAAAAGTGTTTTCAGTGTTTTTAGCAGTCCCTCAACTACAGAGAGCTGTCTGCTCTCCTCTGCATCTCTCAGCTGCTGCTGGCTCCTCTTCCTCCTCCTCACACTGTCCTGGATCTGTCCTGGTGTCTCATCAGGGGTGGAGAGCCTCCGTCTCCTCTCACCTTCTCAGGCTCTTCTGACTCTGGACACTTGCAGAAGGAAATCAACCACAGCAGTCAGCAACAAAAGCAGCAGAAGTTTATCAAATCTGTGTGAACTTGCAGGATGAAAACACCGTTTCCTCTTATCGTCACAAAGACACACTTTATGTGTTTGAATCAGAGAGAAACAGGATCCTGCAGAGTGTTGGTCTTTATAACAAAGGTGACAGACTCGGGTTGTTTGATATAAGCCTGACAACAACAGCAGGAAACAGCAGGAGGACTTCTCCATCTACTGTCTGTCTCATTGTTAGCGCTTTAAACAGGATGAGAGCTCTTTAAGGACAAACTGCAGCACAGCATGCTTGAGTCTGCGTCCTCACCGCAGTTCGCGGGCCACATATTTGCTCAACCGTCTGCTCGGTGTTTCCTGAACCGTTTAAGTACGTTTGGCTTCACGGCGACAAACAGACGGAGCTTCGGCAGAAACCTGAACGAACTAACGGAGAAAGAGCGCGTTAAATGCGACCTCACTAACGTCACGTAACTTAGCCGAAGGGTCGCTAAATGCGACTTTAAGACTTTTCATTATGCTAACATTTGTTCCGCGGTATATTTGCAGTGGGACAAAAGCGCCGCGCTCACTTTGAAGACGGTATTTCTGCGCTTCACTTCGGCCGTCCGCCATTTTTCTTCAACCGCTGACTCGCAGTGAATCCTGGGATATGGTGAGGGCGCGGCTTCTATCCGTGCGCTCGTGCGTTCTGTGTGGCGTCACTGGCAGATCAAAGGAATCAGCTTCTGCTTTGATCGTCACAGCCACGTCACAGGCAGGGAAAGCTTTAAATAGGAGCGCTCACACAGAAACATCACTGCTCACCTGTTTGCAAATGTTCAACAGTCGGCGTTCTCCCAACAAGGAAATTATCCAGCTGTTCTCTCAAACCCAGAAAATCTAATGTGCGATACAACCATGTCAACACGCAGCGAAAACGAAAATACAGTCGTGGTCACACCAGACCAGATTATGCCACCTTTCAACAGGTGCTTCCAAAGGCTCTCTGGAGCTGAGTGGAGCATGATAGAAAGTGGCACATGCGACTCAGGCGTCCGAGCGGTGCTCGCTGATATGATTTGTGAAATCATTCAGACCGCCTCTAGCAGAATCCTCAAAAATGCCCTTCCTGTTATTCAGGATCGCATGATGAAGGAAGATCCGGAGCCTTTAGGTGCGGGGAAAATAAGCCCGTCCCTCGGAGACTCCATCTCAGCTGCCATCGCCGGCGCTCTTAACGTCCTGGAACAGCGACCTGAGAGCACTGACGAGCTGACACGGATGGTTGAGGAAGAGATCTCCGAAAAGGTCAGCTCAACGGTCAAACTCGTTAGAGAAAGCCCCGATCTCCCGCAAGACCCCGCCGTTTATGTCAGCGGCAAATGTAGTGATATTAAAAAGCTGCACCGCATGGTTTGCCACGCTGCCTCGTGCCTTAAAAGGCACGCGCGTGAGCTGTCGAGCGGCTCTGATTCCGGTACAGAAAGTACGGATTCAAAGATGTCCGTGCAATCAGCAATCAAAGAGATTTCTGTGATTCTGTCATCAAGGAGCTCAGATGGAGAGATGACAGATGAAGATGAGGAAGAAACTCTAACAGAAAAGGACGAAACAAAACGAGCCGCAGGAAGCCAAAGTTTCCGGGCTGCAACCCCAGTAGAAGTGGTTGCAGCTGACATCGTAAATGAGATCATTGGCGACATGGATGTAAGCAGCGAAGAGCCCTGTGAGAGGAGTCCTGCCTTTAATGCAGGATTAATTACCAACAAGCTGAGAGACTTCTTCTCCAGATGTTTGCAATCCACCTCTCACTCCCGGCTCAAAGCACGCAAACAGCGCTTTTCCATGTTTGCCAGAAAACAATTTGAAACAACGAAAAAAGACCTGAGAAAAGTAATAAAGGCAAACAGAAAATTTCTTGTTTGTCTGAAAAACATTTGCAAGGACCCCAAAGGTGACACGGTGCCCTCTGATAACAGTACGGTTTCCAGCCGAAACACACTGCTCCGTTACATACGCTCCTCTCCCGTCGACTTCGACGCGATTAGATCAGACGTTAATCAGTTGTATGAGAAATTAACAAAGGAAGAAAAACTCTTCAGCATCCACAAAACAGTGGAAAACTTTAGAACTGGTGGAGCAACCAGAGATTTCACTGTGGAGTTAACGGCAAAAATGTTTGATCTACTTATGACGGATCGACTGTATCAAGTCCCCGAACCTGTAATGGGTAGATCCCTGTCTGACACCGTCATCTGCAGGACTCCACAACCAGCACATGGATCCAAGCCTCCCTTTTCTGCTGAAGTCCTCTATGTGCTCGTAGAAGACGCAGTAGAAAAGTTTGTACAAAAACTTTTACTCTGGGTGGAGAACGAAGACGAAGATCACCTGATTGAGGACAAAATTTCTGTGGCTGTGGAAGAAATCCAGAACATTATTAAAAGAACGAAGATCCCAACAAAGGAAACCAGCACAGATTCAGATGGAAGTGGAAGAGAATCTGTTCCGACACCTGTAACACCAAAGTCTGGGAGCAGTACCCCAGAAAAATGCTCTCTGGTACCTTTTCAGTCACCTGATCAGACACCAAAGTCTGGGAGCAGTACCCCAGAAACATGCTTTGTGGTACCTTTTCAGTCACCTGATCAGTCACCTGATCAGTCACCAAAGTCTGGGAGCAGTACCCCAGAAACATGCTTTGTGGTACCTTATCAGTCACCTGATCAGTCACCTGATCAGTCACCAAAGTCTGGGAGCAGTACCCCAGAAACATGCTTTGTGGTACCTTATCAGTCACCTGATCAGTCACCTGATCAGACACCAAAGTCTGGGAGCAGTACCCCAGAAACATGCTTTGTGGTACCTTTTCAGTCACCTGATCAGTCACCAAAGTCTGGGAGCAGTACCCCAGAAACATGCTTTGTGGTACCTTTTCAGTCACCTGATCAGTCACCTGATCAGACACCAAAGTCTGGGAGCAGTACCCCAGAAACATGCTTTGTGGTACCTTTTCAGTCACCTGATCAGTCACCTGATCAGTCACCAAAGTCTGGGAGCATTTCCCCACAAAAACGCTCTGCCAGTGTTTCAGGCTCACCCAAGGATTCCTCTGACATGTCAGAGATGAGGTCTGTATCAGCGTCATCTTCTGATGCTGAGAAAATTTCCAGTGACCTCGCCGTTCTCCTCATGATGAGAGTCATCAGAAAATCCAAACCTGAAACTCAGCACTTTTTTGCCAGTGCAGCATGTACTACAAAAGAACCTGACGCGATCCTCAAGCGTCTGAGAGATCTGATGCAGCCTGAACTCAGCAGCACAGAGTCCGTCACAAGTCTGATGAAGGACGAGAAAAAGTTCATCAAGAAAATGACCAAATGCCTCATCAAGGAGTTTGGCTCCCCAGACACTGTGTTAAAGGCTGCGATGGCAAAGGATGCGTCTTTTGATGAGGTTCTGACAAAGCATCTAAAAATGCGCCTCGGAGTCATCCCCGGTCCTCCCAAAAAGTCCAAAATTTCCAGGTTTTTTTCAGCGTTGGGAAAAACTCTGTGAAAACCCTTCAGGTGGTTCACTAAAGCCAGAGATGATTGAAATGACCATCCTGGCTTTTCCCCGCCGCCCTGCTTCTTTTAACATCTTGAAGCAGAATTTTAGCACCAAATCCAAATTCTAACAACTGTAGTTCACGCCATCTCGTCTCCTTTTTGATTTCCATCCCCCCCAACCGGTCGCAGCGGATGGCCGTCCCTTTTGAGCCCGGTTCCGTTGGAAGTTTCTTCCTGTTAAAAGGGAGTTTTTCTTCCCCACAGTCGCCTCGTGCTTGCTCAGAGGGGGATCGTTTGATTGTTGGGGTTCTCTGTAGTACTGTAGGGTTTTGACCTTACAGTACAAACAGGGAGGAGACTTTGTGATTTGGTGCTTGATTATGCAAAATATCTAATTCGGCATAAAATAAAAATTTAAAATAATTAAAAATACATTCCAACTTTGTTTGTGTTCTTCTTCTGTTGTCAAATATGTAGAAAGTGTTGCACGTGTGATTTTAGTCATTTAGCATCAACATGTAGCCAACATGTGTCTGTTTGTGATCCTGCTGCATCTGTTTTTGTCTGATTTGTGTCTTACTTTAGTCAATTTACATCTATTTTGTGGCCCAAATGTGTGGATCCTGTGTGACATTGCTCTGTTTTGTCTTAATGCTTCACTTTGGTTGTTGATGTTTGTGCTCATTTTGATTCTAGATGTAGACCTGCCATCTGAAAATTAGCACCTCGCCCACTTGGAGCATCTGTTCTTTAGTCCAGGGGTTACACATTTTTTCTTTCAAAAAGGGGAAATACCTCGGTTACTTTACTACTGACCACAGAAACGATGACATATACAGACAAAGATGTAAGCTCTATGTGCAGGCAAATACTGTTTGACACAAATTCAGCTTTTGTTTAAGTGATTTTGTTGATTTATGTTTGTTGCATACCGTTATATACTGCCCCCTTGTGGTCAGGAGACCTAGAGGGGGTAGTGCCAGCCAGATGTTTGTAGCTGTGGGTGTTTGGACTTTTAAAGCACTTTGAAGAAAGTTAATGTTCACTTTTAGAGAACGACTGGATGGCTCTAGTAACAGAGTCATTTTAGCGCTCACAGATCCGACAGTGAGTGGTTCCTGTTACTCATGCAGTCTGAGGAAGCAGCGGTTGAAGTGTTTGTGTATTTATTGATTTCTTTTAAGTCACTGTGTATTTGATGTACATTATGGTTTATAAGTCCTGTCAGCCCTGTGCTGAGAGGGCTGTGCTCATCCATCCGTCCTGTTCTAATAAAGCCAAATTTCAGGAACACCTTCTTTAGATCTGTTCAGTTTTATTTAGAGATGGACCGATCCGACATGACGTATGGGAATCGGTCCGATACTGACCTAAATTACTGGATCGGACATCGGAGAGAAATAAAAAAATGTAATCCGATCCATTAAATATAATGAAAGTACCTCACAAAACTTGCGACATGGCGTAACTCGGAGCACGTCGGAGCAGTATGTGTCACGTGATAGAGCGGCTGTAGCGTGCGAGACCTGACGGCGGTCTGGTTGAGCATTTGGAGTTAGGGCGATTTTAGCCCATTTTTGGGGGTGCTGAAGCATTAATGATATATTTTTATGTGGTTCAGCCACAGCTCTGCTAAAACCTCAGCCAGTAACAGGTCGGCCAACGTTTGGACCGTCCAGTTGTCTGCATGACTGCTGCAGTACGTGCATCACATGTGTTCACTATCAGAAAGAGCCAAACAGCCCTGGTGGAGCGAGCAGCTGTAAAGAGAAGCAGATGCTCTGTTTCTAAAAGTGTTTTAAGCTTGTTTCAAAGATTCTGTACAGCAGCTTTAAATGTTCTCCAAAAGCACACAGACACTTATCAGTGTTTCTCACACTTGTTACAGTGTGGACCACCTGATAAAAGGTCAAGCTCTCCTAAGTACCACCATGAAAGCATGAAAGTCATAATTCTTACAACACAAAATTAGTTTTACTAAATGAGTAAAATTAGCATCTGCAGTAAAGATGTTTTCATACATTTTATTCATTCTACCACAGCAAAGTTGCCTCTATTTTTATAGTTTTTATTAATATTTTGAAATAATTTATTTGTAAAAATGTATTCTGTTTTTTTATGTATCTGTATTATACTGTTTACTTCTTACTCACTATGAGCATCGTTCATTATTCTCCCAGTAATTAAGGTTAGCACATGTATTTTTCTATTCCAATCCATTCTTCTTTAGCAGCATTTAAATAACCTTTATCAGATTTGATGGTTTTGTTACAGACTTTTCAAAAAAGTGTTTTTCTTTTCTTTCACAAATGTGGATTAAATTGTGTTCAAATGTGCAAAACAGTGATGTCATGTTTTGTGACGAGGACCCAGGCACAGAGAGACTTGATGAATTTAAGAATCTTATGATTTAATAAAGAAATTTGCAGACTTGCACAGAGATGGTAAAATTATGATGACTGATAATGGAGACGAAGACAACAGACGATGAGGACAGGGAGGAACGGGTTTAAATGCACCAAGGAGACATTCAGAGACAACTCGGGACAACTGGAGACATTTAAGGATGCAGGGACTGACAGAGACGGGGAAGACGGGGAAGACGTCTCATCGTGACGAGTAAAGTTGATCTTGCCTGGCTGGGCAGCTGTCTGGGTGTTCAGCACCCCCAAAGCTCTGATCCTAGAATCGCCCCTGATTTGGAGCCTCGCTACCAACCCGGCATTTCATCTCCGACAAAGTTATCGCAGAGAGAAGTAAAGCAAGTGTGTAAGTTCATCTCTGAATGTTTGTAAAGCATTCCCACGTTAAGCTTAACTGATATATGGAGCGACTGCCTCCCCCTCCCTCTCCTGTTGCTGCTTCAATCATGATCAATGATCAGCTGATCGTCTCTCTTGTTTGTTTTTGGCCCACTTTGCACCAGAAAGAGGAAACCAGCGGCTGAACAACAGCAGCACGTTTAAGCTTGATAAGCTGCTGTTAGAATTTATTTAATATTACTTTCTACACCAGGATCCTTTTCTACGCAGCTGACGTAACTGTGCAGGGGCGGGTCTAGTATGGTTTAGCCAGGGGGGCCGATAGGGCAGTAACAGGGAAAAGGGGCACAAAGACATACTTTTCTTTCTTACTCTCATTTAAAATGTCTAGCTTTTAATAAATAATTATCTGAATCTGACACCCAAAGTAAAATGTATAGTATATATATATAATGTATAGTGGGGATCGGTGTTCTTACGCCCATTTGCTGGGAGTAAGGGCGCCCTCCGTTTGCAAGGTGCGCCTGCTGCTTGCGGCACAGGGAGGAGAGGGCGGGGCGACAGGGGATTCTCTGGTGGCTGGAGCAGCATCTAATAACCAACTCACAAAATAAAACAAAATAAAAACAAAACAACAAACATGAAAACACCAGACATCATGATGCAGACTTATAATTTGCACCGATGTTTTTTCAAAATTCTTTGAAGTGAGCGCGAGAGCCCTCGGTGCGCCTGCTCGCTGCTGAAGTCAAAGTAAACTTTATTGTCATCTCCGCTACAGACAGTCCAGCATATAGAGACGAGATGACGAGGCTCCAACTACAGTAGTGCAAGGAAACAAACAATAAACATAAGAACAGTAAGAAAATAAATATACACTTTAGGACTCGGGGTAAAGGATCAATGACAATTTATAATTTATAGTTTGATGATTTAAAGTCTCACACACAACCTGTCAAAAGGGGAGGGGCCAGCTGCTTCCAAGTAGAGCACATTTCATTCATAATGATGTAAATCCAAATCCATTATGTATTCATGATTTGAATCCTGGGTTGTGTGAAATCCCAGAAATGCGTCTTAGACAAAGTGAATCTGTGAACTAAGGTGTAGGTGTGTTAGATCATGTTGTGGTGATCCTCGGGTTGAGGGATGGGTGTTCATACTGGAGTGCAAAATTAAAACCAATGGAAGATGGACAAGAAAAGTTCAAAGCCATCAGGTGCTCAGTTTAGAAAAAGAGAAAAGAAGAGGAGGAGAAACGAGCAAAAGATGCAGGTAAGCAGATGTGTGATTGGATGATGGCAGCTCATCCTGAAACAATCAGAATCAGAATACTTTATTAATCCCTGAGGAAATGATGTGCGTTACAGTTGCTCCAAGAAGAAATGGTAAAAATAGTAACAGTAACAAACTAAACTCCAAACAACACATTATGTTACAGATTTTAATATTAATTAGTGATTGTCAGTTGTTGATTTGTCCTGTTCTCATACAATGCATACTCTCTCTCTCTTCATGTGTGTGTGTGTTTGTGTTTCTCTGGTGAATTTCGACAACAGTTTTATGTTAATGTACAATCCTTAATATGTTTTATGTGTCTGTTTGTGTGTGTGTGTGTGTGTGTGTGGGGGGGGGGGGGGGGGGGGGGGGTTCGCCCGGGGCGCCAAACAGGCTAGGACCGCCACTGGAGAGAACAAGCAGGTGTCACAATAAGATGCCGCACGAATCATTGGTGTCAGTGAAGAAAATGAGTTTGTGGCCACGAGACAGAGAACAGCACAGGGACAAAGCTGCAGGCCTGACAGCAGGACGTGCATCACTGCTCCTGTTTCCACCTGGAGACAGTGTTTGCCCTGCAGCCTTTGTCACATTCATTAGTGCCCTCACTGACACACAACACACTCCCAACACACTCCCAACACACTAAACATCACAAATCCCGCCCTCTCTCTCTCTTCCTAAACAATTTCTTGCAGCACAAACGTATCGATAGAATTCAGAGAAAAGCATCGCTTATATATTTTTTTATTCTAATAAAATAAAATGTGAAAACTGACGTATAGTTTGAAGGTCTTTCAACACAGCTTGTTGCTTTGTCAGCTTAAATGCTACTGACAGCAAGAAGTAACAGTATGCAATATATTCAGTTTGTGTCGCCTCAGCTTCATGTGACCACAGAGGAAGCAGCAGATTGGTCGCAGGAAGTAAACAAGGTGAGAACACCTGGTGAGAGCTCCTGACGTAAGCTCCTCCCCTGCATTTGTCAGTGCGCCTGCGCGTTCGTTGTTTTTAGTTTCCATGGAAACACGGAAGTCCGCCATCCAGAGTTGCTGCAGGTAAACAACACAACAAATCAAATCAAATCAAATCAAATCACTTTTATTGTCACATCACATGTGCAGGCACACTGGCACAGCACATGCGAGTGAAATTCTTGTGTGCGAGCCCCACAAGCAACAGAGATGTGCAAACACAACAACACAAACGAGCAACAAATCATCGCTCCAGTTTATTTACCTGGTTAAATGGTTCATTTAAAAACCCAAATATCGCGAGATGACGCGGCAGCTTTTCCGCTACTCGAGATCCTCAGAACTTCACTATCGGACACTTTTAGCTCTTTTTCTCCTTTTTTCGTCTCCGCCGTCGGTTTTACGGGAACAAACGAGCTGATTAAAGCAGCGGATACAAACAGCTGATAAGCTTCCGGTTGTCGTATCCTCCACCCGCGCATGCTCTAAGCTCGAGAAAACAGTTGTTTAAAAAGACATGATACTGGTACCCGAGTTCCATTAACGGACAAAGCGATTGAGTGTGTGCATTTATGGGTCCGGTCACATTTTCAAAATAAAACCAATTTCCTGAAATGTTTTCAAAATAAAATAACTCCTCTGATGAAAGCCTTAACAGTTTTCTGCTTCACTTCTCTCACTCTGGGATGGATTTGATTGTTTCTTAGACTTTTTTGGTTTCTTCTTCTTTTCAGAATGAAAGAAATACCACATCTGTGATTTTATTTTACTCTGTCTTTAGAAATTAATCTATGATCCCCTCTGTGAATCGCTACCTTATCATGGTGGAGGGTTTTGTGTATCCCAGGAATCCCAGGGGCTATGTTGTCAAATGACAAATTGGTCCTGGGTGAAGGACCAGACAAAGAGCTATTCAGAAACCCTCATGAGTGAAAAGCCTAGGAAACAGTTCAACGTGTCTGAGATAGGGTTGCCGGGGTCCCGCCCTGGAGCCAGGCAGGAAAGGACTTGGGCTCACAATCCTGTAGGCCCACCACCCTCAGAAGGTGGCTTAGGGGTTGCATGCAGTGTGCTGGGTGGCGACCAAGGGTGGAGATCCTGGTAGACCAATGCCCGGCTATCGAGACATGAAACGTCACCTGTCTGGTGTGGAAGGAGCGTGAGCTTATGCGTGAGGTTGAGAGGTTTCAACCAGATGCAGTGGGTTGGATCAGGTGGCCAAGGAGGATGTTGGATAGACCCAATGTGCCTAAATGTATACTGAGGGTACACTGGAAATGCCTAGCAGAGCCCACAGTCCGGGAGACTCCCATCCCTGGCAGAGAGTTGACAGCATTCCAAGGGAAACACTGAGTTTGAATGCACCATGTTCAGCCCCGCCATTGCTGAAGCTGCTGCACTGAGCTGGGGCTGCAAGGTGGTTGGTGCCTGTCATGGTGCTAACCACAGAAGATGGTGGACATCAGAGGTAAAAGGAACCATCGTGCTAAAGAAGGAGTCTTATCAGGCTTGGTTAGCCTGTGGGACTTTGGATGCAGCTGATAACCATCAGGCGACTCGGGAGGGGAAAGCGGTGCTCTACCTGCACTGTGTATATTGCGGCTGTAGCGTTACTGATTACGACTGAGGATATTGTCGGGCGGTGGAAGGAACATGACACGTATTTCGTCCTGGTCGTGGAACACTGGACCAGTGAATTACTGTGGAGGGCCAGTGTGAACACACAGACGTAATACATGGATATCATTTTCCCATTCGGGGAAGTCGAACTGCGCTTTTAGTGACTCTGAGCTCTCCGTCGCCTCTTCTTATTCCACAGGTGAGCTGACAGGATGCCTCAGTTCCAGGAGGTGGCAGCCGGCCAACCTTTGACCCCCGGAGGCGGTGGTCTGGTCGCTAAGCGATACAGCATCCTGCAGAATCTGGGCTGAGGAAGTTTTGGTTCGGTTTTTCTGGTTCAGGATGCCAAAGCTGCAGATGGAGAGAAGCTGTGAGTAGCTTTGAATCATCTTGTTGGCATCTGGATGTTTTTGCTGCTTTTTAATCCCAATTAGATTTGATTGTTGGATAAAAAAAATTACATTTATTTAACACGTTTCAATAAATACATACATATATATGCTTTAGTGTAGAAAATAGGTTACATAGAGAACATATTTAGAGTAATAAGTAAAATTAGTGATAAAGGCACATTAAGACAAACAAAATGAATTTAAAAATGAGTAAAAACATAAAAACTGTGAAAGTGTGAAAGTGTTTACGATCTATTTATAAACGTTTGCTTCCTCTTGAGTGGATTTGTAAATGTTTGATGGTAATATTTGGAACGTTTGGACTTTTGCTGATGGAGGCCTCGCACTCGAGCTCAGAGGACACAGAGCAGTGCTGAAGCTGCAGGACAGAAACAGTTCTGCAGACGGACACTAGATGGCGATATTGGCTTGTACATGCTTGCACTGTAGCTCCTTCAGCAGATGTGCTACAGTCTTTGAGCAGTAAAATCAATCAGGCTGATTAGTGATCAGAGATCACCCACCTGTTCAGCTCCTGCCACCGAGCAGCTTTAACTGAACTTCGTCTAAGCTCACTCAGACTCTTCAGACGCTGTGCTGTGGCTCGAGTGGCAGTGCAAGGTGGAGGATTTGGAGGTCTGTTTCCAGGCTCGTGGGACGTAGAGCATCCGCTCTGTGGGGAAGGAGGCTCAGAGGTCAGACTGGTCTGAGGCAGAAAAAGGAAGAGCATTTTTTTACTTCATCAATTTGCAACAAATATTTAAAACATGAAACTTTGATGCTGATAAACTGAAAATATTTCCATAAAACTGAATAACAGAAGAATTACAACAATAGGAAACACGAGTCATTTTTACATTATTACTCTGTCAAATTTCAGCTTTTACTGAAAATCACCTTTAGTTACTGACAGTGTTGGCTTCACGTAATGAAGCCGTTTGTGTGATTACAGACAGAGTCAAACAAAAGGTAGGTGTTTTATTTTTGGAGAATTATGAACTGGATCTTTGGACCTTGTTTGTGCTGTTTGAGCCTTTTGGAGCATTTTTAATTTGATTATATCGTACTGGCAGAACTCAGAGGCCCTGACTCTCTGAGGGTTCAGTGCCTACGCTGGATTCCTGGTTTGAGACTGGGAGAAGATGCAAACCCACCCTCGGTATTTGACAAGCTGATGTACGGCTAGTGCTGGTTCCAAACTGGGATAATTGCATCAGAAACAGCATCTGGGGGAAAATCTATGCCAAATCAAACACGTGGATCAATCTGCTGTGGCGACCGCGGGGAAATAAGGGCGCTGATGAAAGTTCTTCCATGAGGGACCATGAAACTGCTCAGGTGTATGCTCTGTATCACCAAAGCTTAGTTTTATGTACTGGCTATTAAAAAAGAGCAAAAAAGAATTGTGCACATCATGAGTTTTGCGCTGTCGTCCTCACCCTTGGGATTTTATCTCTTCTTCGCTGCTTTCAGCTCTTCTTCCTGCTCTCATGCTTTGTTTCCTCCTGTTTGTGCGAGGAACCTGTCTGTGGATGTTAGCAGAGACGGTGAGTCAGCTGACGGTACACTCATTCACGTCTGTGTGGAGCGAGCTCGGCGAACAGAGCCGCCTCCTTCCCGTCACACAGAGCTCAGTGGGATTGCACTGCGGCTCGTTGCTTTGAGGCTGCGAAATAGTTCCAGCAGAAGAAGATGTGAGAACATGAACTGGTCTCACTGGTTTCCTTCAGCTGCTTGTCGTCATCACAAAGATTTTCTTTGTGTGCGAGTTCAACAGCGGTGAGCTGTCAGTCGTAAATGCGACTTTGAACAAACGCATAATTAAATACATCACAGATAAGAAGAGACACCAAACCTGTGCTCGGGATGCATTCAGCAGCTGGTGACTGCGAGCCTTTCATGAGCTGAACGTAGCATCTCTGTCCTTTCTGTCCGAGCTGAAGCGGCTCTGATTCACAGAGAGTCAATCTGACGTCTTCTTCTTTCATGTGCACTTAACGTGGCCGGACTCTTTAATAAAAAACACACTTATGCGTGTCAGACATTCATTTATGAAATGATCAAAATCGAGTAACATCTGTTATTAAAGCGTACCTTATCCATGGACCAGCTTTGGATGATTGAGTGTTTAAAACAGTTCCTATCCTTGTTATAGTGCACGATTCATCTCGAAACAAGTCATTTTAGCTCCTGTTGTTCGCTCCCCTCCCTAAAAATATGCTTTACTGTGACTGGTCAATTACTGGAAGCCTGCTGAGGGGCAGCACCCAGTTCTTCTGAGCTCTAACAAAGAAAAAACTTCCATTCCAAAGACTTCCTGCTTCATGATGTTGATAATGAGTGGAGCCCAAAAATGTCATTTTCACGTGACAAACATTGTTAACATTTGGCTCCCTCGTTTTATTATTAGAAAGAACTGATCAAATAAGGATGAGAGCACGGAGTAACGAACTTGCTAATACTAGCAGACTTTGTTAGTGACTTCTAGCCGTCAGCCTTGTGCATGTGTGCGTGCAGATACTTGCAAACTTGTGCTAACTCAATAAAATGGGAGAATTTCTATCAGAAAGCTGGAGCATGGACGTCTTTGGTAGCGTGTTTGTACAGTTAACCACACAGCAGGGATTTCATTGGACAATTATATTAAATACTTTCAATTGCAGAACAAAGAGAAGCCCAGCAGGCAGGTAGGAGCTGCCTGCCCTCCATCCATCTGTCAGTCAAAGAGACCTCGCCCTTTTTGAGATGGCCACGCCTCCCCGAGTCTGGTTCTGCTGGAGCTTTCTTCCTGTTGAAAGGGAGTTTATCCTTTCCATTGTCACCAAGTGTTTGCTCAGAAGGGGGTGTCTGAATTTTGGGGTTTTCTCTATATTATTGTAGGCTGCTTATCTTACAATATAAATCAGCCTGAGGTGATTACTGTTGTGATTTGGTGCTATGGAAATAAAACTGGGTCGACTGTTGGCCTGAAGTGTCCCAGGACAGGAGGACCAGGGGGGATGAATGCTGTGTTAGCCTGCATGGATCGCTTGCAGCTGCAGTATTAGAGGAAGTTTAGGATTCAGAGATGTAATCAAGAGTAAAGTTTTTCTGACTATGCTGAAATACTTCTAATCACACCTTATTATTTGTGCTGTGCTGATGTAGAGATCTGAGGTCCTTATTAATCAGCTCAGATGGAGACACTCACAGGAAATACCTGACACAAGTACTGATAACATATCTCTTCTATCTCTGTCCTATCTGCGTCTACACACACACACACACACACACACACACACACACACACACACACACACACACACACACACACACACACTCACGCCTTCATCATCAAGTTGACGTTACAGTCGTGTACATTCATCATCAGGAGGATAACCTTAAACCCAGTCTTCATCCCAAGATGCACCTGCACTTATACAGATTCGCTCTTTGTCCCCAAAACGAGACGTGCTCCCACAATGTGTCCAACAGATTTAAGTCCCCACAGACTCTGTGATACAAGTACAAACAAACACGCGCACTCTTCAGTCCAGCCAGGGAGGATGACAGCATGCTCAGGCAGTTTTACAGCAGGACGAGGACCTGAGAAATCCTCACCGCCTTCATGTTTATCACGTCTCTGACTCCTCACCTCAGTGACTGAACACATGAATGGTCGAGTGGGCGACACACACAGGGATGCAGCATGCTGTCCTTCCAGCACATCTTTCTGTCATCTCCAAACCAGAATCCAACGGCCAAAACTCAGCAGCAGAGTGCGTTTTGTGTCTGTGGTCAAATGTCCATGTTTGTGAGGACGGGTCATCGTGTTAGACCTTCTAAGGACTTTATCTCTGGTCACTTTGGGACTCAAAGGACTGTTTGTGGGTTTGGATCAGATCAGGTTAGAATCAGATTTACATTAAAGTGACAGGAAAGACTTTTTTAGAAAATTGTTTCTTTTCAGGAAGAGAAACTTCCTGTGAGAAAGTGGACAAACGCTGAGACTGGTCACATGTTTACATCCACTCGTAATGGGCATGAATGTCATGGTAAATTTACGCTTTTAATGATTTCTTTGAACATTTATTTTCCTTTGCTGGAATCTTTACAAGAATTGATTTTTAAAAAATAAATGTTTCATTATTTTGGATTTTCTCTGAAGCAAACGGGGTCAGAGTGAACGTACAGCCAATATTTGTTTAAACGTTCATTAGGAAGCTGCACCTTGACCAGACTTCTGTCGGGGTTTTGTCCACCTTCTCAGCAGAATTATCACGGTCTGTGTGCGGCAGGCAGGACCCAAGTGCAGGACTCAAGACGGCCAACGTAAACTCAGCTTTATTTGCCGGACGGCAAACAAACAGAAAACTAACTAGACTGGAATCATAACAAGGCGTCTCCAGCAGCCAGAACACAGACAGATATGAGGGTACAACATGACAGAGGGCGAGCAAAACACAGGGTTAAATAGACACCAGAGTAATCAGGGAACGGGAGACAGGAGGGGCACACAGCTGGGAGAACTTAGACCGAACGAGACAAGGGAAGCAAAAGCAGACACACTGCAAACAGGACAGGAAGTATCAAAATAAAACAGGAAACACAACAGGAAGAGGCATGGACTTGACACCGATCAAAGGGAACACAGAAACAAAACGTAAGAACTAAAATCCCAGAACAAAGAACTACTAGAGCTAGAAACACAGAACCATAAACCAAAAGACTAAACACTGTCACTGACCAGGACCGTGACACGAATTGGTCAGGTTCATTTAAAGATGATTGTTCCCTGGTACAGATTCGGCTTTTAAGTGTAGTTGTAACAGCGTGGAGGTCGGGGAGGACCATGTATTGTTAGCCTGATTCCAAAACCTCTTCTGATGTGTGTTTGAATACGGCTGAATTAAGATTTGTGGCCTACACTCAAAACTCAGGTCTGTGCCGAGAAACCAGCTCAGTGTGCTTATGTATGCAGACAGAATTATGCTTGTTGTTGTTGTTAGTGGGGCTGTATGTACATGTTGATGCTGTGTGGAGAAGAGAAATCTAAACGAATTTCATATTTGTGTACCAAATTCCTGCTTTTTAAAATCGTGTAAGCTGTACAGTCATTCCAGTCCAGGAAAAGAACAGATTAAAGAAAATGATTAAAAAGCCAAAATGACCACGACATTCGTGCCCATGAAGATGATTCGTTCCTGTTAGAAGGGAGTTTTTCCTTCCCGCCGTCACCACCAACACTGGGTTCTCTCTGTGTTATTAAAGGGTCCGTACCTTCCACCATAAAGAGCTTTGAGGCGAGTGTTGTTGTGATTTGGTGCTATATGAATAAAATTGAATTATTGCTGTGATGAGTGTGGAGCTGTTAATATTTGTGCCCTCAGATGTCCATAGACCTTTGGTGCTGTTGCATGTTTACTCTCACACATTTGAGCTCATAGCTCTCAGCTGTTTTTGGATCAATCTGGAGTGTGCTGCTCAATCTCAGGTGCCGCCCCCCACGCCGCCTCCTGCTTATGCTCCTCTTTGTCCTTGTTATCTCCTGAAAGTCCTTCTAATAAAGGCTAGCTGCAGCCCCCAATCCATCTTCTGCCCTCAGCTGTTGTCAGCGGTTCACGGTGTTTAGCTGGAGGTGTTGTCCAGGGACATGCTCACAATGAAGGGCTCTGTGGTTTACTCGGACAGGGCGAGCACCGAGGAGGGATTTTGAGGATTCGTAAAGAAGATAAATTAATCCTCTGTTTGTTTAACGGGAAGATTGAGTCTACGGAGCCCCGCAGGGGACATGGAAGAAAAAAAAAAATTAAGACGGACTTTTGCGAGATTTCGCAAAACTTTTGCGAGATCTCGCAAAACAAACGTATTCTTCGGCCTTCGACTTCCCGTTAGCTCGAAGCTAACGGGAGGTCGAGACCTACTACAGCCGGGAGGAACACCGCTTTCCCGGCACATCGTGCCTCGACCTCCCGGTCGGCTTCGAGCCGGCGCCCGAAGAATGCGGCTAAAACTGTTGCGAGATCTCGCAAAACTCGCAAAAGTCCGTCTTAATTTTTTTTTCTCCCATGTCCCCTGCAGGGCTCCGTATGAGTCTCATAACTAAGTGATAAATAAATAAAGCTTCAGAGCTCAGGAGGCAGGAAAGGTTTTTCTTTGGAACGCCAACAAACTTGAGTGTGGTGCAGATCAAAGTGTCCATGAAGCCAGGCTTGTGCGACTCGCCATCATCCCTCCGTCTGTTACGTCTGTGTTTTATGTCAGCGTACAGCCGACACGGGCGAGGTGAAGTATTCTAGTGGCTACCAGTGTTTTGAATCCAGAAGGGCCAGATGGATGCTGGTAACATTTGACTCTAAGGGGACCATAATAAATAGTATCATAGAGCCACAGATCAAGCGAGCAGCAGCGTTATCTCTTCTTTTTGGGAGGAGTCTCCCCCTGGTGGCAGTGAATATAACAGCTCTTATTTTATGAAATCGTGTTTGTTTTGTAAATTATGGTCCAGTTGGAGCCAAAGGGACGATTAAAAAAGAAGATTTTTGTTTCTCAGTCATATCTGTCGTGGTTGTGCTGTGTGGCAGGCAGGGCGAGGACCCATGTGCACGAGACGCAAGACGAAGGAAAAAACTCAAAACGGCAGCTTGCTGGAAAACTCACATCGAATACAAAGCTAAACTAGAAAACAAACCAGGAACTGAGAACTAGTAACACAGAGGGACAAACACAGCATCGTGAGGGTACGACACGATGACAGACAGAGGAAAACACGAGCAGGATGGGGAACAGGTGGGAACACAGCGGGGACTAATCAGACCCAACGAGACAGGGGAGGCAAAACTAGATACGCTGATGTAGGACAAGGACTATCAAAATAAAACAGGAAACACACAGACCGAACTCAGACTCAAGACACGCAACATGAGACAACATGACATGAAACGTGGGACACGGGAGCAGAGATTAAACACAGGCTGAATCCCTAACCAAAACCAAAACCATGAACAAAAATATTTCTCATCATGTTTGGTCTCAAAACACTGTCGAGGATTCAAGAAGGTTCCATGAGTGGGCGACGTCACAGCCAGTGTCAGGTTAAGATTACGGCTGAAAATAATTTTAAAAGCCTTCGTTTGCTCCTTTTCTAAGCTGGCTTCACCCTTCGTTGTAGTAAACAGTTCAGTAAAAAGAATCTAGTCTCTGCGCTGAACTTCCTGCGCTGTCTGACTGAAAACAAACTTTTCTAATGGCGGTGCATGTGGCACGTCGAGTGCTGCGTGGCTGCGAGGCGTTGGCTCAGGAAGCGGCGCCGCTGAAGGACGGTTTTCTGACTCTTTCTGCAGGGCGTCATTCAGAAAGAAGCCGACCGTGAGAAGTCTTTGTCATCTCTGCCCTTTTCACCATCTGACAGGTCTCACCCCCCTCTCCTCACCTCCTCCCCCCTCTCGCCTCTCCCTCTCTGATAAATTTGGACTGGGTGGCCTGATCGACGTGTCAGCGTTTGCTCATAAATCTCTGACATCTCCGTGTGCCAGAGACGGACTCGGCCTCACGCCTTCGTGGTTTTCACCGTGTGTCGCACGTCGGGAGTGAGGAAGAGCGCTCCGCTCGATTACGGTGGAAAAAATGAGACTTTAGAGGACAAAATGAAAACGCTAAGCGCCCCAGGTACGTGACCCCTCTATCCGTTTGGATGCGGTTTCCATGGCAACAGAAGTGCAGCACGTGTCACGGCTGAGCGTTGTTATCAAGATGGAGGAAACTCTGAAAAGAAGCTGTCAGTACACTGAAAACAAAGCAGAGAGCAGGATTCATCAGAGAAACCGATGATGGTTTACAGTCCGTGTAGAAGTTTATTAGTTTATTGTGAGCTAACAGAGTGAATTTCAGTTCAATATTTAGTCTGAATAGTTGACAAGTTAAATCAAAGTCCTTGTAGAAGTAAAATTGCTACATGTTTAAATTAACGAGGGATGCACATCTCTAATTTTTACCATGAGTTAAAAGCTGGACATAAAGCCTCACCAGTGAAATCTGAGTACAGATCCTTGTGGAAAGCAGGTCGTACAAAGTGTGACCAAAAAATTGTGAGAACACGTCCATAAAAATCGAAACTACTTCTGTAACGCTGGATCTACTGAAAAGTGATCTTTTACATTTATTTTCATCTTCAGGAAGCAGACAAAGTCACTCTGAGGACGGAGCAAAGATCCAGAAACTCTTCCCCCAAACCTAATGTGCAACCATCAGATGTTACATTTAAACTTTGCCTAAAAATGTATATTTTGACAGGATAATGTCCACAGAAGATAATGTCCACCGAAGAAGGCCTCATGGACAAAGATGCAAATCATGCACAGGAAGCTTCTGGTAGCAGAGATGAACTATTGGACATGTTTTTGTTGAATAAAACTGTATGTAGGTTTAAAGGGAATGAAATACATAAAAAATGAATAGTCCCATGGGATAAGATTATTTTCTGCTTACTGAAAGTTAAAGATTGATTAAAGATGCTTCGTTCTGCGTTTTTTTTTTTATCTTTAGCGTTTTCTCCAGAGACAAAGAACAGAAGAAGAAACACCTCCAAACAACCAGAAAACCTAAAAGTGGGACACAAATTCTCCAAACTCTCTTACAAAATGCTTGCTTTTAAAATTCATGTGTCTCAGATGCTGGTTTTTACATTTTCATCTGCAGACACTCACAGGATGCAGTGGTTCATTGTTGGATGGCATTCCCGGGAATCTCACAGTGATATCTGCACTGTGGATTTACTGCATGAGGTGAAGTTTGGGTAAAATCCAAAAGTCCCATCTGTTTGTCAGCTGAAACACTGAACACCACATGCGGTGAAACATTTCTGTTCAGTGCAGCAGGTGCTGGAGATTTTAATCACCCTAAATGAGACATTACAGACCGGTCTCACATATGTCGGCAGATGTTTTCCTTTGGTACTTAGTCTGGAAATGTCTGCAGTAACCTAGAAAATTAGAAAGTGGAGCTTTTGCAGATGTGGTTAATGTTGCTGAGAAAGTAAACATTAGAATACGTGTAAAATATGGAGAACATAACAGTTAAAAACGCACACATTTTACTGGTACTAAAATAATTGGATAAGCAGAAGAAGATGGATGGATGGTTGGATGGATCGATGATGGATGGATGGACGGTTGGATGGTCAGATGGTCGGATGGACTGACGGATGGATGGACGGTTGGATGGATCGATGATGGATGGATGGACGGTTGGATGGTTGGATGGTCAGATGGACGGATGGACTGACGGATGGATGGACGGTTGGATGGATCGATGATGGATGGATGGACGGTTGGATGGTTGGATGGTCAGATGGACGGATGGACGGATGGACGGATGGACTGACGGATGGATGGACGGTTGGATGGATCGATGATGGATGGATGGACGGTTGGATGGTCAGATGGTCGGATGGACGGATGGACTGACGGATGGATGGACGGTTGGATGGATCGATGATGGATGGATGGACGGTTGGATGGTTGGATGGTCAGATGGTCGGATGGACGGATGGACTGACGGATGGATGGACGGTTGGATGGATCGATGATGGATGGATGGACGGTTGGATGGTCAGATGGTCGGATGGACGGATGGACGGATGGACTGACGGATGGATGGACGGTTGGATGGATCGATGATGGATGGATGGACGGTTGGATGGTCAGATGGTCGGATGGACGGATGGACTGACGGATGGATGGACGGTTGGATGGATCGATGATGGATGGATGGACGGTTGGATGGTTGGATGGTCAGATGGTCGGATGGACGGATGGATGGACGGTTGGATGGTTGGATGGTCAGATGGACGGATGGACGGATGGACTGACGGATGGATGGACGGTTGGATGGTCAGATGGATGAATGAGTGGATGGATGCACACCTGCTGTATAACAGACACCTTTGTGAAAAGTGTACCAGGCTCTGGGGCGTGGACCCTTTTGGTGTTTGATGCGTAGAGTTGTATATGTCATGCTGTTGTGCGTGTTTAATATCAGGAAGCTGTTTTGTAAATGATTTTCTCAAGCAGCTTGCTGCTGACCCATTTAAGCTACAGGCCGGCTCTATTTAAAGCATCGAAAAAGAATCTCATTTGTCTTCTGCTCCTGAAAGCCGGGAAGAACTTTTCAAATGCAGCCAACAGGAGCATGGATGTCATGTGTGAATGCTGTTTACCCAGAATACAATCGTGCCCACATACTTCTGGCTGTACAGTGACGCTCTCACACAGACAACATGATGCAAGCAGTGACTCACCTGAGCTCGTCTCCTCTGAGGTTTTAGGAGCAGCTGTGTGACCTCCATCGTCTCTGCCACACCTGGAGTTTCTGTTTTCAGTCTCTGACAGAACACGCTCAGGTTCGTTCAGCACAAACTTCCTGAATTCACCTGAGATCTGCTCCAAAGGTTCGTACACACCTGCTTCGGGTCCTCGGAGTCTTATTCTTGATCTCCCCCAGTCGCGGTTTCTTTGCAGCAGCTCCTCAAAGCCGAAGGCTCTGCCTCCTGTTCTACTTTTAGAAACTCTCGAAACCACAAATAAATCAGCAGTCTGAGAAAGAAGTCCTTTATTAGGTTGATGAGGAACTGTGAGGTCTTTAATGTTATGATCCTGATTATTCAGGACTACATGTGGAAAAAATCTGCAGTTAACAGGAAGCCAATGAGAAGAAAAACGCCTGCTGTGGCATTTTGGTTCAACTGAAGACGTTTCAGGGAGCTTTTAGAGCAGCCCGATAATACTCCCATCATTTCTCTCGTGTCCTGTGAACTCATAATCTGTCTGAGTGATTGATCAGTGTGCTCAAATGTCTCAAACTGCTGCCTGTGCTCGTCCAGCCTGCTGAGGCTCTAAAATCTTACTTCCTGTTGTGCTGATTTATCCACTTCCTGTTAAGCTTTCCCTTCAGCAGGAAGTTGTAGGAGCCAGCTGGGCGGCCTCTCGGAGAGGCTCAGACGCTGGAGGATGCATTGAGATAAAACGATCACCTGAGGGACAGGTGGAACGTCGCAGCAGGCCAGAGGAAGCTTCACCTGGCGACGTGTTTGAATCATTTATGTCTGAAAAGTCAATCAAAACAATTTGTTCTCTTATACCAACAATTTATTATGCTCAACAGCAACTGTGCAGGAGTGAAATAGACATATTAGACGACAGGAATAAATAAAAAAGCAGGAGAAAGGAGCAGGAGTGTTTGAAATCAGTACAAAGAGTTAATAGAGTCTGTGTGAGCGTCCTGAGTGATGAGGGTCACTCAGATTGGTGGGCAGGGGTCGGGGGAGAAGCTGTTAGTGAGTCTGGAGGTGTGGCAGCTGACTGACCTGAGGCGCAGACCAGAGAGCAGTGGGTCAAACAGGTGGGGGGCGGGGTCACCTGTGATGGCCCTGGTTTACTTGAGACAGGAGGATCTGGCGATGGCCTCCAGGTGTGTCAGAGGGCAGCCAGTGATTTTTTGGGGGGTGCTAATGACCCTCAGTGCAGCCTTCCTGCTCTCAGTCGTGGCCCCTGAGTACAAACACAGGAGGATCACGCTCTCCACTGAGGAGGGTAGAGCAGCAGCTCTGGGGTTGAACCCTGAGCTGTAAGCTTGTGTATCTCACCTGGCTCCGCCCTCGGCCTCTGTAACCTCTGCTCACCTTGCTCACATCATGTTTCTGTTCTTAATGTTGCCTCACAGAAAGAAGGTCCTGAGTTCAAATGCAGCGGGAGCCTTTTGGTGTAGTTTTTGTTCCTCTGGTGCTTTTATTACAAACATCATGTTTGATGTCACCAGATGGAAATCGTGGAGTCCGAATAAAAGGAACTACTTCATCTTCATGTTACTGTAGCTCGCTGGTGGGTGTGTCTCCTGCTGACTGTCAGGGTCAGAGTTCATTTGAGTGACTGCGAATCTCTCTATGACTTCTGATTGAAATCCTTCCTTCCTTCCTTCCTTCCTTCCTTCCTTCCTTTCTTCCTTCTCTGGTCTCGTTCTGGTTTACAGTTCAGGGTCGGAGCTTGTGTTTCTCTGCTCTCAGCCAAACAAAAACACACGATCTCAGGAGCATCTGAGCGTCGCACTTCAAACATCCTTTCTCCGTAGTTGCATAGCAACGGACGGTCGGCGCTCCTGGCTTGGTGAGCAGCTGAAGAAAAGCCCCTTTCAGTGCACATCACAGTGAGGGCTCAAAGAACTGAATGAAATAGATTTTTTTGCCCATAAATTATAAATTCAGACTGTGAATTTGATTTCCCAGCAGCCTTTTGGCTTTAACGTGAAATCAAAGGCAGTAACGGCGCCGCTGAGCCGGTAGTTCTTTGAACGGGAAGCTTCTCCCCTGTGTTGGCTCACATTTGTGACCCTCTAAAATGAAGCTGAAGACAGCGGCTTTAACAGAAATCAGTGGGAGTGTCCTGTGGGTCTGCGTAAACTGAATGGATTCAAATATCCATCCATCTTCATCCGCTTTATCCGAGGCCGGGTCGCGGGGGTAGCAGCCTAAGCAAAGAGGCCCAGACCTCCCTCTCCCCAGCCACCTCCTCCAGCTTATCCGGGGGAATACCAAGGCGTTCCCAGGCCAGCCGAGAGATATAATCTCTCCAGCGTGTCCTGGGTCTGCCCCGGCGCCTCCTCCCGGTGGGACATGCCTGGAACACCTCACCCAGGAGGCGCCCAGGGTGCATCCTTGTCAGATGCCCGAACCACCTCAGCTGGCTCCTTTCGATGTGGAGCAGCAGCTGCTCTACTCTGAGCCCCTCCCGGATGGCCGAACTTCTCACCCTATCTCTAAGGGAGAGGCCAGCCACCCTTCGGAGGAAGCTCATTTCTGCCGCTTGTATCCGCGATCTCGTTCAAATATCCTGAAATAGGAAACAGAAAAAACAAAAGCGGAAATAGGAAAACATAGGTTTCCAAATGCACAAGGGAAGTGTTTCTGGGGAGACAATAAGCCGACGGACCAGTGTGCTTTTGCAGCGTTTTTCTTATTGCTGGTGTTTTCTTAAGTTGCAGTCCGTTTGGCCTCTCAGGGCCACCGTAAATCCCCTAGATCGTTTTAGGGCACGGTGGTGAGCACTGTTGCCGCACAGCAAGAAGGTCCTGCCCATATGGAAAAGAAATAGTAAAAACGTATATGATTTACTCATGAAAGTGGCCACTTTCACATTACTTTCATATATTGTTTTAGTAAGTATCCAAAACATACAAGTTTCATTATATAATTTTTCAATGGATCTTATATCTATTTTTACTCTTGTATGCTTTTCATACAAGTTTCACACAAGACAGATACAAACTTTATAAGATTTATATATATCTTTTCCATGTGGGTGAGTTCAATTCCACCATCAGGCCGGGTTTGCATGTTCTGTTCGGCTTCCTCCCACCATCTAAAGTCATGCAGTTAGTGCGGATAGGTTAATCGATTAATCTAAATTGTCCGTAGGTGTGAATGTGAGTGCGAATGGTTGTCTGTGTGTTGGCCCTGCGACATGGCGACCTGTCCAGGGTGTACCCCGCCTCTCGCCCTATGACAGCTGGGATAGGCTCCAGCGGCCCCGCGACCCTGAAAAAGAGAAGCGGATGCATGGATGGATTTAACTTCCGCGTCTGACAGCTGTGATCACATTCAAATAAGTTCGTAGTAAAGACCCACTTGTTGCATTTCTGTTACAGGAAACTAACAAGCTGCACGTTCGAATCAGTCGTGAACTTTTTGAATAATTTTCTGGTGGGACAGAGAAGATGATCCCAACATGTACGCGCCCTGACTTTGTTTCAGATCAAATCGGTGGACGTCATGTGTTATCCAGTGTGATGTGATGCAAATCAGCACAGTGTTAGTGAGGTCACAGAGAACCGTGCACCTCTACAGGACAAGAAGCCTTTTGGTAGCAGTCGCCCCCTGCTGGGCATTAAAAATATTTCAGGTTAAAGGTGTGTTGGGTTCATCTCTCACCTTTGTTAAAGACGAGCACCAGAGTGCAGACGGAAGTTTACTTTGCTGTTTTAGTTTCTGTGGAATAATCCTGAGTAAACGTTAAGTACTGAAGTGAAGTGTATCACAGCACGGGAGGGTTTCTAAGCTCATCCAAGTTGACGCACACGACATTCAGAAAAACCAAAGCAGCAACAAAAAACCCACAAAAAGCACAAAAAGGCAAAAAACTACAAAAGACTGAAAAGCAGCACAAAGCCTTTTCGCCTCAGTCGTGTGCAGGATGAAATCAGAGCTCACGTCTCTTTGATCCTTCTGTTCTGCTTTATGAATCAAAGCTCTGAGATTACAGATTCATGGAAGTGTGTGTCTCTGAGTGTGAGTGTGTGTGTCAGTTGGATGATGACTGACACTCTGCTCATCCACATCACTGATGTGCCGTCAGCATCGACAGCATCCAGCTGTTTTCCTTCACCGCGGAAAGTCTGCAGCTGCGGCGCAGAGACAACGACGCCCCCGTTCCCTGAACTAAAAGGTTCAGGCGGGTTCAAGATGACATTTCACAAACAGCTCGCTCTTGTTTTATTTAAATTTTTGCCTTTTCTCAGGAGAAAAGATTCAAAAAGGAAGAAAGGAAAAAATAATGTGACAGGTAAATGGAAATGTGACCTGATTCCTGCATTAATTAAAATGACAAAAACAAAACATGAAAACAAGAAATGATAGAACAAGAGTGGAGCTTTACTAAAGTACACCGCCACTGCTCTGCTACAGCCCCACAGACTGTACAGAAAGGATGGACACAGTCACCGCTGTGCCATGTTGCAACATGATGCTGTAACTCCTCATTTTAATGACGTTTAAACTGATGAGTTACAACATGAAGCTGCCATACAGCTGCTCTGAAGCCGAAAACTCGCCGTACAGGCCAAAACTGTTTTATTTCTGACATCACAGGAGGATGTTGGTGCTTCTAAGCTGCCTTCAGTTTTCAGGCCAGGACTTTTTGCTTTGACAGCAAACCCACAGCTGCCTGTGATGACATCATCAGTCACCCAGACGTTTAACGAGGGGCTCGTATGCGATAAATAAGATGGGATAAAAGAATTTTGAACGGTGCCTCGAGTGGAAAATAAACCGTCTTACTGGTATTTTAAGATACCAAAGTTACTACAGCACGTGTCCGGGCCAGTAAAATCACATAATCACAGTAAGCAGGTCGTATTTTAACTGAGGAATTTCCACCTTGACCCCGTGCTGCGTTTCTGCTGTCTTCACAGCAGAAAGTGAAGCCGAGGGGGTGAGAGCAGGGAGCTAATAAACCAGAGCCTCCATTTCACCTGCTGACCTGCTCACCAATTTAACAAGAGCTGGAGAGACGGCCTGCTCGGTGAGCAGCAGCTGATTACCTCCCTGAGGGGGAGCGGTTTGAGACCACGCTGCTCCAGTTTTTAGCTTCGTGCTGACATTAGCAGTCTCTCCCTCTGGATGTGACCACCAGTTTTTATTGCAGAAATATCATCGCTCCACAAAGTTCTTACCCAGTACGCTGTGTGCATCCTTCAACTTTAAGGCACTGGTTCACATTGAAACGTTTCTAAAAGCTCCCTGCCGTGAACATCATGAACGCCATCAGTAAACAGGTGCTTCACACCTGCAGAACGTCCCTCTGACCTGTGTCTCTCATCTAGGAAGGTGCTGAAGCAGATTCCTCTGGGTGACCTTCGACCCGACGAGACGGTTAGAGCCACTCAGGAGGCCCAGCTGCTGTCTCAGCTGCACCACCCGGCGATACTGACCTTCTACCACAGCTTCCTGGAGAGAGCCGCCTTCTGCATAATCACAGAGTACTGCCTGGTAACAGGAACCAGGAGCACTCACAGGGAGAGACTGAATCCCTTTGATCTAAAACCTCACTTAACAAAAATAATCTCAGTAAATTCAGTTGGACCTTCAGTGTTCAGCAGTTACAGTCGGCCGCCAGTTAAAGAGGCCACGCCCCCAATAATGCAACCATCAAGTGTTAAAAAACGAACGTGTGAAGGATTTAAAACAGTTGCAGTGACCAGAGGAAACTAGTCTTTGTTTGCTCCTGTTTTAACCTCACTGTTGGAGCCTCAAGTGGACGTTAGAGGAACTGCAGGCTTTGCTTTTCTGCTTCTTATTTATAGCTGAATGTAGATCACTCACAGTAGCTAACGTAGCTAACTACACCAGCTTGTTTGAATGAGCGTTTTAAGTCCCAGAGAGACATGTGGTGGTAAAGTCTTTTCTTTTGGTAGCATTTCAGCATGCTTGGGTTGACTGTTCTCCCCCACTGCCGGCATGGTTCCCATTTTCAGCCTTGGAGCTTGAGGCTTGATTGAAACACTGCCTGTTTTTGGGAGACACGCCTGATGTGGGTTCAAACTCTCGGTCATCTACCACGGGAACATGGGTTTGCGCTAACTCGCTGTCCTTCTGTAATGCGCAGAGTTCAAGCTGCCTTAAGCCAACCTGCCCGACGCAGCTGTTAGAGTTCGTTCCTGATCGGGTTTAAAATGCCTCCCTGTCTTACGTTTCTTACACCTGCATGTCTGGTTTGTTTGACGTTGCAGTGAAACCGAGTGCTCTCTTTGTCCGGGGCCGCCGTGCTCTTCAAAAACATCCTCACCTCAGTCACAACACATGAGGAAGTAAGAATGAAGCAACCGTGACAAAAGCTGCAGATCTGCAGGTTTGCATCAGCGAACGTTGGGCCTGTGGAGAGCCCCTCTGTCTGATAAAGACACAATGAAGCAACAGCCTGAAACCGAACCCCCCGCCCCTCCCTCCACGCCATCTTTCACGCCTGCTGTCTCGATGACACCAGGTGCCGTCTTCACACTCAGCCTCTCCACTAATGACTCTCACGCTGCCTTCATCTCCACTCGTGTTTTTCTCTGCCTCCCACACTCGGAGTATCCCCCTCGCCCGCTCGTTTACGTCACCTGACGGCGATCCTCCCCCCTCATTACCCAGCTCTCTCCCTCCTCCCCCGCCTCCTTCAGCATCTCCTGAAGATTTGAATCACTGCTGCAGAACAGTTCACGAAGCTTCCCGTGCTTCTGTGCTGCCAACCGGCTGGTTTTCTGTTCTACAAACACACAGACTGAACGATATTTAGGCCTTTTGTGAGGATTTAGTGTAATTCAACACACTTAAGCATGAACAGGCTGCGCCTTTGGAGATCTTAAGAGCTACTGTTTCTGTTCACCCCATTACCCACAATCCCCTGCAGAGCTGTGGACGACTCTGAGGCATTGCTTCAGCCTGATAGAGTGAGCAGAAAAATCTGATTTGACGAAGAAAAAACCGGAAATCACATCGTCTTATAAAATCCAGAACTGAGCAAACAAAGCTGGAATCACAGCAACGTAAATGTCACGTTTGAACTTTCCTTTAATATCTCAGTAATCTGATTATAATCGTCGGCACATCAGCGGACGGGCTGCAGTTAGCTGCTGCTGGCAGTTGGTGCGGCTCCTTTTAATTGCATCAGTCTGACAGAACGTGAACACGCCAGGCTGAGAGCGAACAGCAGTACCGACCTGTAGCTGGAGCTTCAGCCACACGTTAATGAGCTGCTGGAGTGAAGCTCTCTGGCTGCAGGCGCCCCCAAACTGGTCTGCTGTCAAAGCTTCCTTCATTTCACACAGAAGCTGAGACGAAAGCCTGAGCCACTCAGGAGCTGCTACTGTGGAGTGAAGTGTAATGACACATGCACTTCAGTCAATGAGTGACGCATCACTTCCTCCTCGCTGTGCCCTCAGGATCGGGATCTGGACTGTAAGATAGGAGAGGTGAGACGAGCTGGGCGGAGCCTTCCTGAAAGCCAGGTCGTTGATTGGCTCATCCAGCTCCTGCTCGGCCTTCGCTACATACACGACAGGTGCAGAGTTTTCTATTATTTCCTCTAAAGTCGTCTTTGGCTTTATATGTTTGTCCTGTTTCTGAAGCGAATCTGCTCCACATGTTTTATCTGCTGACACTCGGTAGTTAAGTAGAAACACGTTTTTGTGGTTTAATGAGATTCTAGGTGACAACAAAAAGTCACAAAAACAGTAACATTTGTAGCTGGTTAATATTAGAACAAATGATTGCAGATTGAAGTGGCTTCAGTCTGCAACCTGCATTTTATCCGCTGTGCTGCTCTCTGCAGGCGGATCCTCCACCGAGATCTGAAGGCCAAGAACATCTTCCTGAAACGAAACCTCGTTAAAATCGGTGAGCGTCCTCTTTGTGCTGCTGCTGCCGCGAAGGCTTGCGGTACTTTCCTCACGTTTGTGCGTGTATTACAAAACTGTCTGCTGCCTAAAAGGGCTTCTTCCTCTCACTAACAGCAACAACAACAAACAGGGCCGCAAATAGAAGCGTGCTTCCAGCTAACGAGTGGGTAGTAACGCGGGAGGAAGTGGGTTTACGCTGAGTGTGTGGAGTGTAAACTCAGCAGATTGTTGCTGCTGCTGCCGTCTGCAGTTTTGAACCAGAACTCTGTGAGAGTTTAGTTTACCAGCTGCACACACGGAGCACCGACGCCACAGAGACGCTGCAGATCTACTGTGCAGTCATGTGAGCGGCGTTACGTTCGGCACAGTTAGTGGTTTCCAGTAGCTGTCAGCAAAGGTGTCGTCTCACTGTGTCACGATCAGCCTTATGTTAATCAGATATTCAAATACATCCGCGTAGAATTAGAAGTTCCAGATCTGTATCCACAGATCTGCTCATTCACTCATTGGCTGTTGCTTTGGAGCTGTCGGGGTCAGTAGCGGACACTCTGGTCCATTTCCATTGGATTAGTGCGTTCTCCAACTTTAAATGTTCATTGTGTGTTTCACAGCTGAGCGACCGAGTGTCTCTGACTCTCCGCGGCTCCGTTGCTCCTACAGAAGTTATTTAAACCTCTGACGTCTCGGCTCAGGTGCTCTTCGTGGTCTCAGAGCGTGATGTTCCCACGTCGAGCTCTGAAGAGCTTTTTGTCGCTGTTTGAGGGCTGCTGGAGGTGAATAATGCAGCTTTGCTCTTTATAGACAGAACAAAAAAGCAGAAGACTTGGAAGGAAGCGGGTAAATCGTTCAGGCC
>NC_137938.1:38030087-38035087 GCF_963969265.1 Rhamphochromis sp. 'chilingali' | reverse complement strand
GATGTTATGTGTTTGTAGACTTTCTGCCCAGTTTGACCCATTTAGCAGACGTCAGCCTGTTTAAAGCTCTGATATCTATTCTGTATGACTTAAAGCAGTTATGACATGGTCTGATTTTCTCACCCAATAAAGGAATATTTCATATATCAGTCTACTCTTCATTCTATCAGACACACTTATCACAGCTCCTACATTTTCCTTTTTACACATGTATGTAAGCATTGAGCCAAATTTAGTAATGACAACATAACAAACAATATTTGTCTCTTATATATAACACATCTGTATACACACTGTCAAAGGTACTGGGGTGATTGGAAATATAAATAACTGCAACTTGAATCTTTGACCCAGAGTTCAAGTTCACTGCTGTAATATGTGTTTATATATATATATATATATATATATATATATATATATATATATATATATATATATATATATATATATATATATATATATATCTCATACTTCGTAGTCCGCAAATTGTGCGGTCGCTGGATTGGGACACGGCCTATATAACCAGACTGCTAAAAGCCCCCTGGTGGCCACTATAAACACTGCAGGTTTGAGGCATTTCTAGTGTGACTTCAGGAGTCTATGTCCATCTTTTCTGTACAGTCTGTGCTCCAGCTTGTGCAACATTTAATCTCGCCTACCCTGATTGTTTGGTTAGAATGTGAAGTAAACTACTTAAAGTAAATCCATCACATCCATTTTCTCCTGCTTATCCAATTCATGGTTGCACTGGCATGGAGTGTATCCCAGCAGTGTGATCCCACAGTCAGTCTATCGCACACACAGACACGCCCAGCAGCTTGTGGGGCTGCAGTGCTAACCACTGCACCACCGTGCTGCTGATGCACTCAGGGTTTTAATCAGCGATGAGGAGCATGAATGCTGAGGTTTAATATGAATTTTAATGTAATTTTTCCAAGATGACCAGCAATTAGAATCTAAGTTTGAAAATATGAAGATGTTTGTTGACATTGTGCTATAAGCTGAGTTTGTTAGCTGCATATCAGAGTTTGGGGATGTTTTTGGAATGCTGCAGATGGAAAAATGTTGACCATCAGAGAAGTCACTAAATCAGCCCTCAAAACATGTTGAGCCATCTCAGCTGTTGGAGAGGACGTTCAGGCTTACTGGGCCCGGGCACGTCCATCACTGTCTGCATCACTGTCTGCATCACTGTGTTTCCAACAGCAGCAGTTCAGATTCCACGTCTTTGGCAGCTGTGAAAACCAGTGTTGATCAAGTTACTTGAAAAAAGTAATCAGTAACTAATTACTTCCCCCAAAAAGTAATCCCGTTATTTTACTGAGTACTTGTAATTAATTACTTAGTTACTTTTTTAAAACGATTTACAACCTGAACAGGTGATAAAGCGATAGATCTTTCAGCCCAATTCTACTTTTTCTGCATAATCCATCATATAAAATGTAATCAGATGGAAAAGTCTCTTTTTAAAACTTGTTTTATTAGTTTTAATCTTTTAACTTTATGCATCAAGCAAACATTTAATTACATGCAACATTCTCTGACTGGAAGAACATTTAAACCTATTTTCTGCACATAAAATAAAATATTTGACGTGCAAACGCTGCAGTTCCTCCAGTGACCACTTGAGGCCTTCATCCAAAACTGAGTCCATCTCCATTGACTCCAATGAAACTGTTATAACCTGTTTGTGGCTGCTTTGACTGACAGGTGGGCGGTGACACAGGTGGCAGTCACAGCTGTCTGTAGGCTTCATCTCAGCTGATCCGCTGAACGCTCCTCTGCTGTTCATTTAAAGGGGCAGCTGTGAGGTTAATTGTCCTAACAGTCTGTCTGTGTCCCAGCTTTTGGTTTTTAATCAGTGCTAATCAATAATGAGCAGGTATCTGTGTCTGTGCCCTCGCTGTTTGAGTTACATGTGCTCAGTCTTGTGTTGTGCACTTCGACAAATGTCATCACTGTTTCACATCAGCATAAAAACGAACACGTAATTTTGAAGAAAGCGCAGTTAAAGTCCTGTTCGTAGCATGAGGATACAGTGAAGCTAAGCAGAGAGCCTGAGGTCAGTCTGCACCGGGCTGATCGCACACAGGTGAGGTGTAAACGTGTCCCAGCGTGATGAAAGGTTTGCTTCGCTGTGAGCCAGCAGGAACACATTTCCAAACCAGCCGATGTTTCTGCGCTGCAGGGCTCTGGGCTGCCTCCTCTACCAGATGTGCAGCCTGACTCACGCCTTCCGGGGTCCAAACTTCCTGTCTGTGGTGATGAAGATCGTGGAGGGAGACACGCCAGCGCTGCCCGCCGCCTACTCTCCAGATCTGAACTCTGTCATGCGGAGGTGAGGAGGACGTCAGGCTAGCTGCTCGGTGAAGTCTCCCAGGCTGCTTTCACGTTGATATGCAAACACCAGGCTGTCCGCAGGTCTCTTTTGGTAAAAGAAGTTTTGATCCTCAGATCATCACCGAGACAGAGAGTGCACCCGTCTCCTCCTGTCCCAGCATTGTCCTCTGTCAGGTGCTATGAATTTACCCGAGTGTGTCACTGACTCTGAGCTCTCATTAACCAGCTGCTGTTTGTCTCTGTGTGAACCAGGATGCTGCAGAAACAACCAACATCCAGACCGATGGCGGCTGAGATCCTCAAGAGCACATTCATGGAAGAGAACATGCAGGTTGGATTCTTTATTTAAGCATTTCCTCAGCACCAGGTGAGCTGCAGGTATCTGAGCAGAGACGTGAGCCTCCCACCCACTGTGTCATTCTAACAACACCTGTCTCCACCCCCTCAGCCCCAGCTGGCAGATGGCCCCGCCCCTCCCTGAGCCTGGTTCTGCTGGAGGTTTCTTCCTGTTAAAAGGAAGTTTTTCCTTCCCACTGTCACCAAGTGCTTGTTCATAGGGGCTCATGTGATTGTTGGGTCTCTATCAACTTAAAGCACCGTGAGGTGACTGCTGTTGCGTTTTGGTGCTAAATAGATAAAATTTAATTAAACTAAAAAATAATAATAATTAGTGAAATTCTAAGAAGCATCAGTTATATCCAATAAAGCTGTACAAATAAAAGCTCTATATAAATCTTACTGAGCAGAAATCAAACAGAATAAACATTTACAAGTCAAACAGGAACATTTTTAAATGTGTTGGTCTGTAGCTCCCGAGGTTTGGACATGAAAAGGTGAAAGCAGCTTCAGCGGTGAGTCGGAGGAACCCCCAAGGCCTGAAACAAGCTTTCAAACCCACAGAGAAGCTGAAACGTCACGTTTGCTGGGAGTTTCCTGCAAAGATGAAATGTCTGGTTGTCCCAAATGAGCCCAGGATGCTGCTCAGACACAGACTAAATAAAGTTCACAGTAAATCTCTTCAGCCAGAGCAAACGTGCTCCCGTGCAGTCCTCCAAAACCACTGCTGCATGCTGGTCGACATGCACGACCCGGCCTGTTAGGCGAATGCTGATTGGCTGAGAAGTGGGCCGAAACAGTGAGTGACAGCAGAGTTCACTGGGAGAAACCATCAAAGATTAAACAAACTTCGGCATGAGAGCAGCGACAGCAGCTGCAGGGACACTTTCATTCTCTTCAAAGCTTTCTGTGGCCACACACCGGCCGCACCACACGGTTTTGACTCCGCCCCCGTCGATAACAGACGCTCTCTGCAGGTAGACGGGTCATCAGAAACTGCACGACCACCACTGAACCATAATTTCCCCATTAGTTTAATGTCCTCTGAAGTGCTGAAAGCCTGTGTGTGTGTGTGTGTGTGTGTGTGTGTGTGTGTGTGTGTGTGTGTGTGTGTGTGTGTGTTATATAACAACATCACCCGTTTCCCATAACCCTTGCTGGAGGCTCAGTTCTTTGGATGTTTGGATGTTCGGGGAACTCGGCGAGAGATAACACATTATGGTTTTCATGGAGTGGGTTGCCATGGTTTCCACTGAAATATTATTATGTTAATGTTATTCCATACTGCAGCGTGGCACTCTGGGGCATCATGATGGCAGCTGAAGAGCTCCTGCAGCGCTCCGTAGCAGGTGACCCAGCTTTAATGTCTCCGAAGTCTGGGCAAATGTCCGGGGATAAGATCTGAGGAGTAACTGACACTTCCCAGAGTTTCATTTCACATAATGCTAGTCACAGTGCTGTGCACACAAATGATTAAATTAGAACACGCTGATAGATTTAACTCAACACTGAACCTACTTATTAAAAAATGATTCACACTCTGAGCTTTTGTCTCGCTGCCTTAAAGACGAAGCTTCCACTGAAGCCCCTCCACAGCGAGCAGAGAGCGTGACACCAGAGCAGGACAATCGAGGGAAATCACAAAGGAAGTGCAGACGCTGACAGCTGTTGGCATCGTTGGAGGGTGAACTAAAGCTTTATTGTTAATTCTGCGATATGTACGGGACGCAGACGGGATCCCAGCGGCGCTTCACCCAACCCAGCGCGTGTAACGCGAGTGAATCTAAATGAAATTAAACGAACTAGATTAAAGATATGAAACCAAATATGAGGTGTGGATGGCTGTCCCCACTCTGGCTCTCCTCAGGTTACACAGGAAGTAGGAGCGCCATGTTCCCGGCGGGCGTCCGTGCAGAGCCGACGACGGTGAGCGGAGGTGCTGGGTGTGTCGGTGACGTCCCAGGCGATTCCCCTGGCTCCCGACGAGACCCGGCGTTGTGTCGTTGTTGTGTGTCTGCAGTCAGCAGAGAGAGGAGCAGCAGACTCAGCGCACACCCCGGGGGCTCCAGCCTCGTGTGATCTGTTCAAGCTGAGTGTGACGAGCTCGGGCTCCCGAGGTTATTATAGTGAAGTAAGGCTGAACACAATCTGAAACTCAGCTCACTGAAACAAATATTCAAAAGGTTTGATGGGTGCAGCTTTTTAAACCACAGCGGGAATAAAAGTGAAAGTATGCGCTCCAGCAGAAACCGACCACATCTTTGACCGAGCTCAGTGAATCTCCTGTGATCTCGTGGGACAGTTTTTCTGAGCCTGTGCGGTTC